>NC_080177.1:95000-215000 GCF_950295315.1 Erinaceus europaeus | reverse complement strand
CCTCTCCCCCCCCCTCTCTCCCTCCCCCTCCCTCTCTCCCCCTCCCTCTCTCCTCTCCCTCCCTCTCCCCTCCCTCTCCCTCTCTCCCCCTCCCTCTCTCCCTCCCCCTCCCTCCCCCTCCCCCTCTCTCTATCTCTCTCAAAAATAAACGGCGGCGGGGGAGACAGCATAATGGTCATGCAAGCAGACTCTCATGCCTGAGGCTCTAAAGTCTCAGGTTCAGTTCCCGGCACCACCATATGCCAGAGCTGAGCAGGGCTCTGGTGTTTCTCTCTCTGCATCTCTTTTAAAAACAAAACAAAATTTAAATTAGATTAAATTTTAAAAATTAGTAAATATAAATATTAAAAAGAAAAATGGGTGGGGGTAGATAGCATAATGGTTATGTAGAGACTTCCATGCCTAAGGCTCTGAAGTCCCAGGATGCATCCCCAGCACCACCACAGAGCAGTGGGGAAAATAAATAAGTAAATGAGAAAAAAAGGGCCTGGGTGGTGGCGCACCTGGCTGAGTGCAGGGCACGGCGCACAAGGTGCGGGGTTTGAGCCCCCGGTCCCCACCTGCAGGGGGACAGCTTTGTGCCGGTGCAGCAGGGCTGCAGGCGTCTCCCGGTCTCCCGTCAGCCACTGCCCTCTCGATTTCTGGCTGTTTCTATCCAATCAGTAAGTAAGATCATTGAAAAATATATATTTTCTTTTTCTAAAAATATTTATTCCTTTGTTGCCCTTGTTTGTTTACATTTCTTTCTTTTTTTTTAAATTTTATTTATTTTTCCCTTTTGTTGCCCTTGTTGTCTTTTTACATTTATTTCTTTTCCCTTTGGTTGCCCTTTTTAAAATTTTTTTTTATTGTTGTTGCAGTTATTATTGTTGTTGTTGATGTCGTTGTTGTTGGACAGGACAGAGAGACATGGAGAGAGGAGGGGCAGGCAGAGAGGGGGAGAGACAGACAGACACCTGCAGACCCGCCGCACCGCCCGTGAAGCGACGCCCCTGCAGGCGGGGAGCCGGGGCTCGAACCGGGGTCCTCCCGCCGCTCCCTGCGCTCTGCCCGCCGCGCCGCGCCCGGCTCTCAAAAGAAACAGACTGAAAAGCAAAGAGCGAAGAGCGAGCGAGCGAGCGAGCGGCGCCAGGAGGCGGCCGGGCCGGGTCGGCTTCTCCGGTGCGGCTGCGCTGGGTCCGCGGCCCGGCGCCCGCCCGCGCGACACCGCGACACCGCGACACCGCGACACCGCGACACCGCGACACGAGACCTGGGCCGCCGCCGCCGCCGCAGTCCGGCCGCCCGCGGCCGCGCTCAGCCCCTCGGCGCCAGGCTCTCGGGCACCGAGCTGCGGTCGGCGAGGCCCCGGGCAAACCCTCCTGCAGACCCCGCGGGCGCCTCCCGGCTCTGACCTGGCACGCGGCGACCCGCCTCCTCCGCCGCTCCGTCCCCGTCGCTACCGGGGAGCCGGACACCACCCGAGCCGCCCCTGCGGCTCCAGACGGACTGAGACCCGGTCACAGAGCCCACGACTGCCGCCTCTCCGATCAAAGGAGGGCTCGGAACCTGACGTCAGGCTCCACCTGACGCCGTGGGCTGGCTGCGGAAGAGCGGCAGACGCTAGAAGAAGAAGAAGAAGAAGAAGAAGAAGAAGTGTCCGCACCTGGGAGCGTCCGCCGCCTCCGGTCCACCCTCGCCGCGGGCGGGAGGCGGGAGGCGGGGCGCCCGGACTCCACTTCCCGTGAGGCCCCGCGCGCCCGGACTCCACTTCCCGTGAGGCCCCGCGCGCCCGGACTCCACTTCCCGTGAGGCCCCGCGTGCCCGGACTCCACTTCCCGTGAGGCCCCGCGCGCCCGGACTCCACTTCCCGTGAGGCCCCGCGTGCCCGGACTCCACTTCCCGTGAGGCCCCGCGCGGGCCGCCGGAGGATGGCGGCTCCTAGAGGTGAAGGCGGGGGTCGGGGCTCTGGGTCCCGCAAGGCGGCTCCCTGCGCAGGGGCCTCTGGGTGCGGGGCGCGACCCCGGGAGGGAGAGTCCAGCCGCTGGGTCCCCGGGGTCGCGCCCCGCCCCGCCGCGGTCGTTATTTCCTGCCTGGGCCCCGCTCGCTCTGACTCGGGCCGGAGGCTCCGTGTGCCGGCCGCCTGCTGTCCGTCCCCGTGCGGCAGCCACTCTGCCCCGGGCGCAGCCCCGCTTTTTCACGGCGCAGTCGTACTCCGCGGTGTGTCCCCGGCGGTGGCCGAGGCTGCGGTCCGCGGCCAATAGTGCGGCTGAGGGCCGGGCCGGGCCGGGCATCCGTCGGTCGGTGCGCGGGCGTCCAAGGACAGACGGCGCTGCCCCCGGCCCTGCCCGCAGCCCGCCCCCTGCAGCCCCTGCCCGCCCCCTGCTGCCCCTGCCCGCCCCCTGCCCGCCCCTACCCGCCCCCTGCTGCCCCTGCCCGCCCCCTACCCGCCCCCTGCTGCCCCTACCCGCCCCCTGCCCGCACCCTGCTGCCCATGCCCGCCCCCTGCCCGCCCCCGGCGGCCCCCTGCAGCCCCTGCCCGCCCCCTGCTGCCCCTGCCCGCCCCCTGCAGCCCCCTGCCCGCACCCTGCCGCCCCCGCCCGCACCCTGCTGCCCCTGCCCGCACCCTGCAGCCCCCTGCCCGCACCCTGCTGCCCCCTGCAGCCCCTACCCGCACCCTGCCTGCCCCTGCCCGCCCCCTGCAGCCCCTGCCCGCACCCTGCCGCCCCCGCCCGCCCCCTGCCCGCACCCTGCTGCCCCCTGCAGCCCCTGCCCGCACCCTGCAGCCCCTACCCGCCCCCCTTCCGCCCCCTGCCCGCACCCTGCAGCCCCCGCCCGGTTTCCCCGCACCCCGAGCCCGCTGAGCGCCCCGCCCGCCCGCAGTGTTCCCGCTGGCCTGCGCGCTGCAGCAGTACGCCTGGGGGAAGAAGGGCTCCGGCAGCGAGGTGGCCCAGCTCCTGGCCAGCAGTGACCCGCTGTTCGTGATAGAGGAGGACAAGCCGTACGCGGAGGTGAGAGGTGCCTACTGCCGCGTTTGTTTTGCATTTATTTACTTTTCCTTCTGCTGCCCTTGTTTTATTGTTGTAGTTATTATTATTGTTGTTATTGATGTCTTCGTCATTGGACAGGACAGAGAGACATGGAGAGAGGAGGGGAAGACAGACAGAGACGGGGAGAGAAAGACAGACACCTGCAGGCCTGCTTCACCGCCTGTGAAGCGACTCCCCTGCAGTGGGGAGCCGGGGCTCGAACCGGGATCCTCACGCCGGTCCTTGTGCTTTGCGCCACGTGCGCTTAACCCGCTGCGCCCCCGCCCGGCTCCTGCAGAATAACGTCTACTAGCTTATTAATATTTGCTGCCGTCCTCCTGCCACGGGGCAGAGGCAGAGCAGAGGGAGGGACGGGCATCCCAGGGCCCAGGACGGGGACGCTCGCCTGAGGTCGCTCGCACTGAGAGACGGGGTCGTCACTGTCTCCCTTGTCGGCTCCCTTCTCAGCTGTGGATGGGGACACACCCCCGGGGAGACGCCCGCATCCTGGACAGCCGCCTCCCGCAGAAGACGCTGGGCCAGTGGATCGCCGAGAACCAGGACAGCCTGGGCCCCAAAGTCAAGGAGGCCTTCCAGGGCCGGCTGCCCTTCCTCTTCAAGGTGCTGTCGGTGGACACGGCACTGTCCATCCAGGCGCACCCTGACAAGGTCAGGCCAGTGGCCCCCGGGACACCCTAGTGCTGTGCTGCTTGCCCCCCAGGTGCAGCCCAGGCCGGGCGGTCACCCCCCCCCAGGTGCAGCCCACACCCGGGCCGTGCCGGTCACCCCCCCCAGGTGCAGCCCAGGCCGGGCCGTGCCGGTCACCCCCCCCAGGTGCAGCCCAGGCCGGGCGGTCACCCCCCCCAGGTGCAGCCCACACCCGGGCCGTGCCGGTCACCCCCACCAGGTGCAGCCCACACCCGGGCCGTGCCGGTCACCCCCACCAGGTGCAGCCCACACCCGGGCCGTGCCGGTCACCCCCACCAGGTGCAGCCCACACCCGGGCCGTGCCGGTCACCCCCCCCAGGTGCAGCCCAGGCCGGGCCGTGCCGGTCACCCCCACCAGGTGCAGCCCAGGCCGTGCCGGTCACTCCCACCAGGTGCAGCCCACACCCGGGCCGTCCAGTCACTCTCCCTCTCTTCTAATGGGCAGGTGACACATGGGACACTGTGGGGCTGCTTTTCCCTCAGCTGCCACCTGCCCCCTGCTGCCTTTTTTTTTCTTTTTTAGCTGAATACAGACAGAAATTGAGAGGGGAGGGGAAGACAGGGAGAGAGACAGAGAGACACCTGCAGCCCTGCTTCACCACTTGCAAAGCTCTCCCCCTGCAGGTGGGGGACCAGGTGCGCCACCGCCCCCTTGTGTCTGAGACGGCCCACCCCCTGGGGCACGGTGTGGGGTTCAGCAGGCTGGCACTCAGCCCAAGTACAGTCTTTGTGCCTGAGCCGAGTCCAGGCAGCAGGCAGAGCTGGGCTGGGCACCCGGCAGGGACCTAGAGCCCCGGGCCTTGGCCTCCCTGCTTACCCCAGCCTCTCGGGCACAGCGAGCGAGGTTCAGGAGCAGTCTGTCCACAGCAGTCTGGGGGCACCGGGGCGCAGGGAGGGCTTGTGGCTGCAGCGTGCCTTGTGCCCGTAGCCAGGGGTTCGCCCCACACCGCCCGGCCTAGCCCCTAGTGCCCCATCTGCCTTGACCGACATGGAGCCCCTGCGGGGTCCAGGGGGCGACGCTGACCTGGCTGGCCGCCCACAGGCGCTGGCAGAGAAGCTGCACCGCCAGGCCCCGCAGCACTACCCCGACGCCAACCACAAGCCGGAGATGGCCATCGCCCTGACCCCCTTCCAGGGCCTGTGTGGATTCCGGCCAGTGGAGGAGATCCTGACCTTTCTGGCCAGTGAGTTGAGGACGTCTGGGCAGCTGGGTGGGTGTCGCGGCAGAGGGGCGGGGGCACCTAGGCAGACCGGACACCAGCGTGGATCTGCTGGCCTTCCTCAGAGGTGCCTGAGTTCCTCTTCCTGATCGGAGACGATGCGGCCGCCCAGCTGCGGCAGAGCCTGGGCCAGGGTCCCAGAGTGGTGGGTGCCGCCCTGCAGAGCTGCTTCTCCCGGCTGATGAGGAGCGAGAAGGCGGCGGTGGCTCGGCAGCTCAGCCTGCTGGTGGGGCGCCTCTCCCAACAAGGTGGGTGCCAGGTGCCACGCCAAGGCCCCGGGACCCTGCCCAAGCCTGGGACCCCTCCTCCGCACGTCCCCCTTCCTCGAGGAGGCTCAGTGCCCCTCCTCCCGGCCACCTGTCTGTCACCAGGGCCAGAGCCTGCTGGCGGGAGGGTGGGAATGCAGCCTGCGGGGCTGGTGGCAGGGTGGGCTGTGCTTGCAGGGGCGGCTGGCAGCCTGGAGGACGCCTGCGGGGAGCTTCTGCTGCAGCTGCACCGACAGTACCCGGGGGACGTGGGCTGCTTTGCCATCTACTTCCTGAACCCACTCACCCTGCAGCCGGGCGAGGCCATGTTCCTGGAGGCTAACGTGCCCCACGCCTATCTGAGGGGAGGTGAGGCTGGACCAGCCGGGCTCCCTAGTACTTCCTGACGCCACCCAGGCCGTCCCGGGACCTGAGGGTCTGCAGAGTCCCACCCGGGCTCCGGGAGGGAGGGCTGACTTCCGGGTCCTGGTTTTTGGGGCCCTCCGGGTCGGGGTGCGGGGTGGGGGTCCTGCGCGGCACCTGGCTCATCACGCCCCTCCCCAGACTGCGTGGAGTGCATGGCCTGCTCGGACAACACGGTGCGTGCAGGCCTGACCCCCAAGTTTCTGGACGTGCCTACGCTGTGTGCCATGCTCAGCTACACCCCGGGGCCCGGCCGCGACCGGCTCTTCGCCCCCACCCAGAGCGCTCAGGACCCCTGCCTCGCCCTGTTCGACCCCCCAGTGCCCGACTTCACTGTGATGAAGGTGGAGGTGAGCAGGGCGTGTGGGCACCCCCCCCCCCCCCCGCAGCTGTGTCCAGGTGCTGAGCTGCCCTCCCTGCCAGGTGCCCGGCTCTGTGGAGGAGTACCAGCTGCTGGCACTGGACTCGGCCAGCATCCTCCTGGTGGTTCAGGGGATGGCGACGGCCAGCACGCCCTCAGCCCCTGAGGTCATCCCCCTGCGCAAGGGCTCGGTCCTATTCATCTCGGCCCGCGAGAGTGTGTCCCTGCGGCTGGCGGCCGAGGGGCTGCTGCTGTTCCGTGCCTGCTGCCTGCTGTAGGTGCCTGCTTCGGGGACTGCGGGCAGGGCTGCCCCGGACGCCGGCGTGGACGCTGCACTGGCTTCCTCTGTCAGCTCTGGGCTGTGAGATCACGGCCACCAGTGGGGTTTTGGGCTCCCCAGTAAAGGCCGAGTGTCATGGAGGCTGTGGCTGGAGCCTGGTGGCTTAGGGGTCCACTGTCCATTCTGCTGGGGCTCCTGCCGGAGGATCTGGGCTGGCGGAGGGGGGCCTTCTGAAAGTAAGGCTTGGGGAGGGGCTGGGCTCAGACGCTTGCTCCCCTGCAAGTCCTGTCCAGGGGTGTCCGGCAGGAGACGCACAGGCAGGCCGCCGGGCTCAGGACGGGGCAGGACCGCCAGGCTTTCAGCAGTAACAGACGTCGGCACGCGTGTTTATTAGGGACGGGCCTGAGAGCCACAACGCCCACACCACCGGGGCCACCCACAGAAAGGGCCCAGGGCCAGCACCCACTGAGGCAGCGGCCCTCTTCCCGCATGCCACACCCCTGGGTGCAGTCCGCGGCTCTGTCACGGGCCCACCTCCCTGAGGGGCTGGGCGGCTCTGTCCCGACCCGACCCGGAGGCCCTGGCCTTGGGGCCACCGCGCTTCCTCCGGGGGTCACCGTGTGCCCCACCTGCTCTGCCCTGACACACGAGGCCTTGCCCCCGTCCCCTCAGCAGCGGTCACTCTCTGGGCAGCAGTCCAGCCCTGAGCCCCCGTGGAGGGCTGCACCCCGTCCACTCCCAGGTGTCCTCACCTTGTGGCCCGGGCGGGGTGCTGGCCAGGGCCCAAGCTGCCCTGAGTCACGGCCCACGGCCGCCAAGCCGCCACTTCCTCGGAAGAGCCCAGTGGGAGAGCTCGGGAGGCGGGGCGCTCGGTCCCAGCACCTGGGTGAGGGCACCTCGGGGGTCGCTGCCCTCGCCACCCCCAGGCAGGTGGGGGACCGCGAGTGCCCAGGGCCGGAGCGCCTACTGCAGGCTGCAGGAGGCCGCGTCCCCCGGGCAGCACAGGCAGCAGGAGCAGGGCGAGGCGGCGGGCTTGGGCGGGATGAGGTCCAGGGCCTCATCGTCCGGGGTCTCGTCCAGGTGGTAGCCGTCCTGCAGCAGCTGCCGGCTCACGTCCTGGGTCACCTGCTGAGGGCGCGGGGGCGGAGCCTCAGCCGGGGCCACGCCCACCGCCCCAGCATGCCCTGCGGGCTGGGGTGCACCTGCCCCGGGGCGGGACTTGCCTCTGCGGAGGAGTATCCCGAGGAGTACCGGGACTCCGGCTCGCCGTCACTAGGAGGGAGGAGACGGCACCGTCAGGGGCGCGCGGCGCCCAAAGGCAAGGCGGTGCCCCCAGGAAGGTGGCGGAGGGGACACGCACCTGTCCGAGTCCAGGGACACCAGGCTCTCGGCGGGGCTCTGGCTGAGGGCGGCGTAGCCCTTGTTGAACTTGACTGGCCTGAGAGGAGAGCAAGTCCTGTGCTCTCCGCACGCTCCCCCTGCACGTCCTGTGCTCTCCGCACGCTCCCCCTGCACGTCCTGTGCTCTCCGCACGCTCCCCCTGCACGTCCTGTGCTCTCCGCACGCTCCCCCTGCACGTCCTGTGCTCTCCGCACGCTCCCCCTGCACGTCCTGTGCTCTCCGCACGCTCCCCCTGCACGTCCTGTGCTCTCCGCACGCTCCCCCTGCACGTCCTGTGCTCTCCGCACGCTCCCCCTGCAGGTCCTGTGCTCTCCGCACGCTCCCCCTGCACGTCCTGTGCTCTCCGCACGCTCCCCCTGCACGTCCTGTGCTCTCCGCACGCTCCCCCTGCACGTCCTGTGCTCTCTGCACGCTCCCCCTGCAGGTCCTGTGCTCTCTGCACACTACCCTGCACGTCCTGTGCTCTCCGCACGCTCCCCCTGCAGGTCCTGTGCTCTCCGCACACTACCCTGCACGTCCTGTGCTCTCCGCACGCTCCCCCTGCAAGTGCTGTGCTCCCTGAACGCTCCCCCTCTGCAAGTCCTGTGCTCACCGCACTCTTCCCCTGCAAGTCCTGTGCTCACCATACGCTCCCCTGCAAGTCCTGTGCTCCCTGCACGCTCCCCCTCTGCAAGTCCTGTGCTCACTGCACGCTTCCCCTGCAAGTCCTGTGCTCACTGCACGCTCCCCCTCTGCAAGTCCTGTGCTCACTGCACGCTTCCCCTCAAGTCCTGTGCTCATTGCACGCTCCCCCTGCAAGTCCTGTGCTCCCTGCACGCTCCCCCTCTGCAAGTCCTGTGCTCTCTGCACGCTCCCCCTCTGCACGTCCTGTGCTCTCTGCACGCTCCCCCTCTGCACGTCCTGTGCTCTCTGCACGCTCCCCCTGCAGGTCCTGTGCTCTCTGCACGCTCCCCCTGCAGGCCCTGTGCTCTCTGCACGCTCCCCCTGCACGTCCTGTGCTCTCTGCACGCTTCCCCTGCAGGTCCTGTGCTCACTGCACGCTCCCCCTGCAAGTCCTGTGCTCTCTGCACGCTCCCCTGCAAGTCCTGTGCTCTCTGCACGCTCCCCCTCTGCACGTCCTGTGCTCTCTGCACGCTCCCCCTGCACGTCCTGTGCTCTCCGCACGCTCTCCCTGCAGGTCCTGTGCTCTCCGCACGCTCCCCCTGCACGTCCTGTGCTCTCTGCACGCTCCCCCTGCAGGTCCTGTGCTCTCTGCACGCTCCCCCTGCAGGTCCTGTGCTCTCTGCACACTACCCTGCACGTCCTGTGCTCTCCGCACGCTCCCCCTGCAGGTCCTGTGCTCTCCGCACACTACCCTGCACGTCCTGTGCTCTCCGCACGCTCCCCCTGCAGGTCCTGTGCTCTCTGCACGCTCCCCCTGCAAGTGCTGTGCTCCCTGAACGCTCCCCCTCTGCAAGTCCTGTGCTCACCGCACTCTTCCCCTGCAAGTCCTGTGCTCACCATACGCTCCCCTGCAAGTCCTGTGCTCCCTGCACGCTCCCCCTCTGCAAGTCCTGTGCTCACTGCACGCTTCCCCTGCAAGTCCTGTGCTCACTGCACGCTCCCCCTCTGCAAGTCCTGTGCTCACTGCACGCTTCCCCTCAAGTCCTGTGCTCATTGCACGCTCCCCCTGCAAGTCCTGTGCTCCCTGCACGCTCCCCCTCTGCAAGTCCTGTGCTCTCTGCACGCTCCCCCTCTGCACGTCCTGTGCTCTCTGCACGCTCCCCCTGCAGGTCCTGTGCTCTCTGCACGCTCCCCCTGCAGGCCCTGTGCTCTCTGCACGCTCCCCCTGCACGTCCTGTGCTCTCTGCACGCTTCCCCTGCAGGTCCTGTGCTCACTGCACGCTCCCCCTGCAAGTCCTGTGCTCTCTGCACGCTCCCCTGCAAGTCCTGTGCTCTCTGCACGCTCCCCCTGCAAGTGCTGTGCTCCCTGCACGCTCCCCCTCTGCAAGTCCTGTGCTCACTGCACACTTCCCCTGCAAGTCCTGTGCTCACTGCACGCTTCCCCTCAAGTCCTGTGCTCACCATACGCTCCCCCTGCAAGTCCTGTGCTCCCTGCACGCTCCCCCTCTGCAAGTCCTGTGCTCACTGCACGCTCCCCCTCTGCAAGTCCTGTGCTCCCTGCACGCTCCCCCTCTGCAAGTCCTGTGCTCACTGCAGGAGCCTCTTGCAAGCTCCCCAGTCCCAGAGTGCAGTCCCAGCCCTTCCCTCCCATGGGTGCAGCGAGGACCCGGCTTCAGGAGGTGGCTCAGCTGAGACCTTTTCACGGGGGCGTCGGGGCGGCCCAACTGGGGTCCCAGCAGCCCCTTCCTGCGCAGCACGGCCCTGGCCAGGTCCCGGGGCTTATCTGCAAGGAGAGGGGCATCAGTAGGACACCCAGACCCTACCGGACAACCCTGAACAACCCTGAGCAGCCCGGGTTCCCCTGACACCCCTGAGCCCAGCCCCCTGACATCCTGAGCCCAGCCCCCCCCCCCGACACCCCCCGAGCCCAGCCCCCCGACACCCCGAGCCCAGCCCCCCGACACCCCGGGCCCAGCCCCCCCCCCGACACCCCCCCGAGCCCAGCCCCCCGACACCCCGAGCCCAGCCCCCCGACACCCCGAGCCCAGCCCCCCGACACCCCGAGCCCAGCCCCCCGACACCCCGAGCCCAGCCCCCCCCCCGACACCCCCCGAGCCCAGCCCCCCGACACCCCGAGCCCAGCCCCCCCCCCCGACACCCCCCGAGCCCAGACCCCCGACACCCCGAGCCCAGACCCCCCGACAACCCGAGCCCAGACCCCCCGACACCCCCCGAGCCCAGACCCCCGACACCCCGAGCCCAGACCCCCCGACACCCCGAGCCCAGACCCCCGACACCCCGAGCCCAGCCCCCAGAGCCCAGCCCCCCGACACCCCCCGAACCCAGTCCCCACTCACGCAGCGAGGTGGGCACGGAGGGCGCGCGCGCCAACAGGTAGGGTCCCCGCCTCTCCAGGGCGGTCGGGGGTCGTGGGCCCGGCCGGGGGACACTCCCCAAGCGCTGCGAGGCCCCCGCAGGCTCCATGCCGCTCCCCGCCGCCGATGCCCACCGCGCATGCGCGCCCCTCCGCTCCCGGGGCCGACGGGCGGGGCCGGAGACGGGGCGGGGCCACAGGCAAGAGCCCAGGCCCCATTGGACACGAACTGCGCCTGACCTCTGACCCCCACCCTCTCGAGGGGACCCCAGGCCCACGCACCCACACCCGACAGACCCCTAGCTGACTGCCAGGTGGCAGCCGTGGCTCACGGCTGGTGACGCCCCCAGCCAGGGGCTTGAGCCCATCCCTGCACGTGGCGGCCTGTGCGCTCAGCGCGCCTGCATCACCGCGGGTCAGCTGCCACGGGCCGTGCGCTCAGTGTCGCCTGCATCACCGCGGGTCAGCGGCCACGGGCCGTGCGCTCAGTGTCGCCTGCATCACCGCGGGTCAGCTGCCACGGGCCGTGCGCTCAGTGTCGCCTGCATCACCGCGGGTCAGCTGCCACGGGCCGTGCGCTCAGTGTCGCCTGCATCACCGCGGGTCAGCTGCCACGGGCCGTGCGCTCAGTGTCGCCTGCATCACCGCGGGTCAGCTGCCACGGGCCGTGCGCTCAGTGTCGCCTGCATCACCGCGGGTCAGCTGCCACGGGCCGTGCGCTCAGTGTCGCCTGCATCACCGCGGGACAGCTGCCACGGGCCGTGCGCTCAGTGTCGCCTGCATCACCGCGGGTCAGCTGCCACGGGCCGTGCGCTCAGTGTCGCCTGCATCACCGCGGGTCAGCTGCCACGGGCCGTGCGCTCAGTGTCGCCTGCATCACCGCGGGTCAGCTGCCACGGGCCGTGCGCTCAGTGTCGCCTGCATCACCGCGGGTCAGCTGCCACGGGCCGTGCGCTCAGTGTCGCCTGCATCACCGCGGGTCAGCTGCCACGGGCCGTGCGCTCAGTGTCGCCTGCATCACCGCGGGTCAGCTGCCACGGGCCGTGCGCTCAGTGTCGCCTGCATCACCGCGGGTCAGCGGCCACGGGCCGTGCGCTCAGCGCGCCTGCATCACCGCGGGTCAGCTGCCACGGGCCGTGCGCTCAGTGTCGCCTGCATCACCGCGGGACAGCTGCCACCGACTGTGCGCTCAGTGTCGCCTGCATCACCGCGGGTCAGCTGCCACGGCCTGTGAGCTCAGTGTCGCCTGCATCACCGCGGGACAGCTGCCACGGCCTGTGAGCTCAGTGTCGCCTGCATCACCGCGGGTCAGCGGCCACGGGCCGTGCGCTCAGCGCGCCTGCATCACCGCGGGTCAGCTGCCACAGCCTGTGCGCTCAGCGCGCCTGCATCACCGCGGGTCAGCTGCCATGGCCGTGCGCTCAGCGCGCCTGCATCACCGCGGGTCAGCTGCCACCGGCTGTGCGCTCAGCGCGCCTGCATCACCGCGGGTCAGCTGCCACGGCCTGTGAGCTCAGCGCGCCTGCATCACCGCGGGTCAGCTGCCACGGCCTGTGCGCTCAGCGCGCCTGCATCACCGCGGGTCAGCTGCCACGGCCTGTGAGCTCAGCGCGCCTGCATCACCGCGGGTCAGCTGCCACGGGCTGTGCGCTCAGCGCGCCTGCATCACCGCGGGTCAGCTGCCACGGGCTGTGCGCTCAGTGTCGCCTGCATCACCGCGGGTCAGCTGCCACGGCCTGTGAGCTCAGCGCGCCTGCATCACCGCGGGTCAGCTGCCACGGCCTGTGTGCTCAGCGCGCCTGCATCACTGCGGGTCAGCTGCCATGGCCTGCAGGCATGGCTCGAGCTGTCCAGGACAGTCATGACCGCCTGGGCCCCTGAATGAAATGCTCCTCCATTCTGTCCTCTTGGATTTTCTTTTTTTGCTGGGGCCGGGTGCCTGCATAAACCCACTTCTTCCGGCGGCCACTCCTTCCATTTCTTATTTCCTTTTTGTTGCCCTTGTTTTACTGTTATTGATGCCGTCGTTGTTGGATAGGACAGAGAGAAATGGAGAGAGGAGGGGAAAGACAGAGGGAGAAAGGCAGACTCCCCTGCAGGTGGGGAGCTGGGGACTCAAACTGGGATCCTTATGCCGGTCCTTGTGCTTTGCACGAGGTTGAGAGGGAAGGGGAGACACACCTGCAGCCATCAAGCTTCCCCAGCAGGTGGGGACCAGCACTGCGAACAGGGTTCTTGTGCCTGGTGTTGGGTACTCCAAGGGGTGCACCACTGCCCAGCCCCCATCTCCCCCTTTTATCAAGCCTCCAGTTACTGCTGGGGTTTGGTGCCTGCACCACGAGTCCCCTGCTCCTGGAGGCCACTTTTTTTCCTCTTGCTGTCCTTGTTTTATCATTGTAGTGGTTATTGTTACTGATGTTACTGGATAAGACAGAGAGAAATGGAGAGGAGGGGAAGACGGGGAGAGACAGACAGACACCTGCAGACCTGCTTCACCACTTGTGGGTGGGGAGCCGGGGGCTCAAGCCGGGATCCTTATGCTGTCCGTGTGCTCTGCGCCATGTGCGCTTAACCCAACTGCACTATGGCCCGACTCCCTCTTCTCTTCTCTTTTTGCCTCCAGGGTTGTTGCTGGGGCTCAGTGTCAGCAAGAAGAATCCGCTGCTCCTGGAGGCCATTCCTCCATTTTACTGGACAGGACAGAGAGACACTGAGAAGGGAGACAGGGAGACACCTGCAGACCTGCTTCACCACTTGTAGGCACATCCTTTGCAGGTGGGGATCTAGGGGCCGAACTCAGGTCCCTGAGCTTCGTCCTATGTGTGCTTAGCCAGATGCACCCCCCTGCCCCCCGTAATACTTGTCAACACATTTCTCTTGGGGCCAGGTGGTAGTGCACATGTTACAATGCACAAGGACCCAAGTTCGAGCCCCTGCTCCCCACCTGAGGGAGAAAGCTTTGCAAGTGGTAAGGTAATGTTGCAGGTGTCTCTCTCTCTCTCCCTCCCTCTCCCAGTTCTGGTTGTCTCTATCCAATAAATAAAGATACAAAAAAATTTCTTTCTCTGGCCCAAGAATGGCAGCAGACAGTGTTGACTCAAATATGAGGTTCTAGGTTCAATCCCTGGCTTGCATGTGGCAGACTGATGCTCCGGGTCATTTCACGCTAGTACGTGAACAAATGCTGCAGGGAGGGCGGAGGGTAGACAGTATAATGCTTGTGTGAAGAGACTCTCATGCCTGAGGCTCTAAAGTCCCAGGTTCAACCCAGTCCCCGTCAACCAGAGCTGAGCTGACTGTCAGTGTAAACCAACCAAAGCCATCTCTCATCTCACAAGAAGGCTCCCTCAAGGGCAGATACACTTTGGTAGCACAGGAGTTCATACAACTTACACGGCTGCGGCTCGGAGCTCCCAGGCTCAGTGCAGGTCTGAGTTTCTCCCGTGGGTGTGGATAATCTGGCCTGAGGCAGCAGGAAGGCAGCTCCAGGCCCCCAGGGCAGGGAGCCTGGAGGGATGGAGCAAGTAAGCAGGACATCCTGCCCCCCCCAAATAACATGCCGGCAAAGAGTGAGTCACAGTGGATGGAAACCCAAGAACACGGCCCTCCAACGACAATAAGCATACAGCCATGTCCCTTCATTTCACATCTGTAACTTTTAAAGGGGGAGGGGGGATAACGTGCTTTCTGGCAGGGGACCAGCTGCCGAGAAACAGCCAGTTGTGTCGGAACCTTACCGGAAGTGATCTTAGCATTCATTCCTCGTATGACTTCAGCAGAGAAGGTAGTATTGATACTGCCCCTCTTATACTGGTCTGAGTTGACTTCCAGTTTTAAGGCAGGATTGGTGTATGTATTTTATTCTCTTAAGAAGCAAACTCACTTGCTTCATCCTTTAAGGAGAAAGGCTCCAAGTCACCCATAGCAAGGACCCTGATGCCTGAGCTGACAGCAAGGCAGGCACAGGCAGGCAGGAGGGCTCAGGGGGCTGGCCAGAGACAGTGCCTCGCAGCTGCCTCCTTATTCTTCTTCACTGCTCTGGAAAAGGCTCATCTGCACAGACACCCAAGCCCAGGCACTTTCTGGACCCAACAACAAAATCAGGTGAGGCTGAGCGGCTCAGAGGTGCCCTGACAGCAGAAGACAGCAGCTAGCCACCCTCGGCCCCAGAATAGCCGCTTCCTGTTCTTCAGAGCAAACACAGGGAACTTTGAGACCGATTTTCAGTTTACTCATTTCCCTTTTATTGATGTCCTAGTTACCATGACATGGTCTGGAATTCAATAAAGGAAAACTTCTCAAATAAGGTCATGTCATGCTCAACATTTCCAGACAATTGTTTACAGTCAAGTAGCAACAGAGAAATCCCTGGGGAGCCCACCTGTAAGAGAAAACACTAATTAGTGGTCCAGGAGCAGGTGCAGTGGACTGTCAAGCATGAGGTCCCTAGTTCAATCCCTGGGTAGCTCTGGTTCTATTTCTCCCTCTGCTCCTGTATCTGAGTAGTAAATAAAATAATCGGTGATAGTAAATACAAACTAGCCAGGAAGAACAAGGCGAAGTCTTCTTTTCCAAGACAGCCTCCTCTCCAGACAGCCTTTCTGCTCTTAGCCATAACTCAGGCTCTGCTTTCTGGCCGTACACACCCCTGGTATTCACTAGAGGTGACATTTTCCAATAGAAAAATGCTGGAGAGCTGGGGAGACAGCCTGACAGCTCTGCAGAAGATTTTTCACGCCTGAGACTCCAAGGCTCCGGGCTCAGTCTCCAAGCCAGAGCTGAGCAAAGAGCCGGGTAGCTGCCCTTACGCTGTCTGTATGTCCTGCTCAACACAAGCTCCTCTGCACTCCAAGCAACAAGACTTGACAGACATGCAAGATTCATCCACTACAAATCAGGAGCCACAGGGCTCTAAAAAAATAATCAGAGGGTTCAGGAAGTAGCTGATAGTGTGTAAGGCCCTGGGGTTAAGCTGTGAGAACAAGGGCGCATCAGGGATGGTAGCAGGGGACTGCAGGGGTGGTGGCAGGGGACCGCAGGGTGGTGGCCGCAGGGATGGTGGCAGGGGACTGCGGGGGTGGTGGCCGCAGGGATGGTGGCAGGGGACTGCGGGGATGGTGGCCGCAGGGATGGTGGCAGGGGACTGCGGGGGTGGTGGCCACAGGGATGGTGGCAGGGGACTGCAGGGATGGTGGCAGGGGACCACAGGGATGGTGGCCGCAGGGATGGTGGCAGGGGACTGCAGGGATGGTGGCAGGGGACTGCAGGGATGGTGGCCGGGGACTGCGGGGATGGTGGCAGGGGACTGCAGGGATGGTGGCAGGGGACTGCAGGGGTGGTGGCCGCAGGGATGGTGACAGGGGACTGCAGGGATGGTGGCAGGGGACTGCAGGGGTGGTGGCCGCAGGGATGGTGGCAGGGGACTGCAGGGATGGTGGCAGGGGACTGCGAGGGTGGTGGCCGCAGGGATGGTGGCTGCAGGGATGGTGGCAGGGGACTGCGGGGATGGTGGCCGCAGGGGTGGTGGAGTGGCGCTTTGGTCTCTCTCCAGCCTGTCCCCTCACTCTCTGGGAAGAAAAAGCGAAAGTCTGCGTTGTACAGTATGCCGGCTTAGTCATGAGCATGACTCTGGGTCTGAACACTGTCCCTGCTCAGTGGAGGAAGTGCTGGTGTCCTGATGTTTCTCTCCCTTCTGTCCTATAGTGACTCATATGTTTATATGTCTTGTCGTACAGAGGATTTTCTGTGACCCCTGCAGACACCACCTCTACACCCTTTTGGTTTCGCTAGGCAATCTGCCTTTCCATAGAAGAAGGCATCCTGTAAAGTTTATTTATTTATCTGTCTCCAGGGTTACTGCTGGGGCTCGGTGCCTACACAATGAATCCACCACAGCAAGCACCCACTTTTCCCTTTGCCTTGACAGGATACAGGGGAGAAAGAGATGGACGCCTGCAGGTCCACATTACTGCTGGTGAAGTTCCCCACCCACTGCTGGGGACCAGGGGCTCAAACTCAGATCTGTGCATGGTGACACGTGCACTCAAGCAGGTGAGCCACCACCCAGCCCCAAACGGAGCACATTCTTAGGATTCATTACATGTCAAAGTTTCACATGAGCCAGAGAAATCTCTCCAGGACTCGTGGCACCTGTATGAACACGGTGGTAGGTTTTCAAGTCTCACACGTGCTCAGAGGAGCTACACCTCCGACCACTTAAGTGTTTTATTACTGATGAATCTTTCCTTAATTATAAAATCTGAGCTTGAGTACCAAGTTAATAAAACCCTGCTGCTGGGGGCCAGGAGGGGGCGCACATGGTTGAGCGCACATGTTAGAATGCGCAAGGATCCAGGTTCAAACCCCTGGTCCCCACCTGCAGACGGAAGCTTTGTGAGTGTGAAGCAGGGCTGCGGTTGTCTTTCTGTCTCTCTCCCTCTCTATCACTCCCTTCCCTCTCGATTTATGTCTCTATCCAATAAATAAATAAAGATAATAAAAATTAAAACAAACAAACAAACAAAAACCCTGCTGTTAAACATGTGGCAGCTCAGCCGACAAAGTGCTGGGACCCCAAGAAGAGAGGCTCCGCGTCTGACCCCAGGCACTACATATCTCTCTCGTCGCTCACAAACGAGGAGATGTGGGAGTGGGAGGTGGGGGGCAGAGTAACGGCTGAGCAGAAGACTTAAGTCAGGGCAGGGTAGACAGCATAATGGTTTTGCAAAGAGACTCTCACGCCAGAGGCTCCAAAGTCCCGGGCTCAATCCTCTGCACCCCATATGCCAGAGTAGAGCAGGGCTCTGGTGAAAAAAGACGTAGGCTTCAGCCCTCTCTGGAGGGTCTGTTCTCCTCAGCAAACGGTGCTTACCTGGGGGTCTACACTTTGTCTAGGCCCAGTTCCTCAGGAGTGGAGATTCCCAGTTCATTTAAGGTTGGTCTAAGTTCCTGGATGACATAGGGGTAGATTTCCTTGTGAGGTCCTGCTTTGTCCTGATGGTGAAGAAAATACATTTAGCACTTCAACAAGCACCCTGTTAATGACCTGAATGGACAGTTATTTCAGTCACATATGCAAAGGCCAGCAGCACAGACAGTCCTATACTTCCAAGTTTGCATACTCATCACTGTGTGTGTTTAACAGAGAGCAGTGAGGAGGCACTTGGCGAAGCAGCCCATGACACAGGCCATCTATTCTGTCAGCCCTCAAGGGAAGGTTTTTTTATTTTTACCAGAGCACTGCTCAGCTTTGGCTTATGGCGGTGTGGGGGATTGAACCCGGGACTTGAGAGCTTCAGGCATGAAAGTCTCTTTGCATAACCATTAAGCTGTACCTCCACCCAAGATAAGTTTTAAAAACATGTTTAGGGGAGAGGGGATAGATAGCATAATGGTTGTGTAAAGAGAATTTCATGCTGGGAATGGGGCGGTAGCGCAGCAGGTAAAGTGGGTTAAGGACCGGCGTAAGGATCCTGGTTCGAGCCCCCGGCTCCCCACCTGCAGGGGAGTCGCTTCACAGGCGGTGAAGCAGGTCTGCAGGTGTCTGTCTTTCTCTCCCCCCTCTGTCTTCCCCTCCTCTCTCCATTTCTCTCTGTCCTATCCAACAACAACGACATCAATAACAACAACAATAACCACAACAATAAAACAACCAGGGTAACGAAAGGGAAAGAATGGCCTCCAGGAGCAGCGGATTGTGGTGCAGGCATTGAGCCCTGGCAATAACCCTCGAGACAAATAATTCTACTAGTGGAGCTTAGGCATCTACTTTATTTTTTTAATTATTTATTTACTTACTCATGAGAATGATAGGAGAGAAAGAACCAGACATCACTCTGGTACATATGCTGCCAGGGATTGAACTTGGTACCTCATACTCGAGAATCCAATGCTTTATCCACCGCGCCATCTCCAGACACACACACACACACACACACACACAGAAAAACACCACTGAGAGCAGTGGATTCATCGTGCAGGCAATGAGCCCCAGTGATATCCCTGGTAGCAATAATAAACAAATAAATCTCGACAGTAACAATGAGAGTAAACTGGGCCATACACACACTTTAAAGCTCAGAGTTAACAGCAAAAGATGGTGATGACAGAATTCAATGATTAAACTCCAGAGGCAACAGGAGCAATCAAGTTAACACAGGGAAGGATTTTAATTCACATCCAATTTGAGACCCTAACTGAATTACGCGCCGGTGCTGTGTGGGTTGACAGCACACAGAACCCTTTTCCCCACCGGACAGAGCACTGTTCAGCTCTGGCTCATGGTTAACTGTGGACTGAACCTGGGATCTACAGTGCCTCAAACATTAAAGTCTGTTGTGTAACCACTATGCTATTTTCTCTGCTCTCTAATTTCTTTTTCTTTCTTTTTTTTTTCTTCCCCCCTTTGTTGCCCTTGTTGCTGTAGCCTTGTTGTGGTTATTATTATTATTGATGATGTTGTCGTTGTTGGATAGGACAGAGAGGAGGGGAAGACAGAGAGGGGGAGAGAAAGACAGACACCTGCAGACCTGCTTCACCGCCTAGGAAGCGACTCCCCTGCAGGTGGGGAGCCGGGGGCTCGAAATGGGATCCTTATGCCACTCCCTGCGCTTCAAGCCACGTGAGCTTAACCCACTGTGCTACCGCCCGACCCCCTTTTTTCTTTTTTTTAACCAAAGTTCTGCTCAGCTCCGGCTTATGGTGGGGTGGGGAACTGAACCTGGGACTTTTGAGCCTCCAGCATGAGAGTCTCTGCACAGGTGGTGAAGCACGTCTACAGGTGTCTTTCTCTCCTCCTCTCTCCATTTCTCTCTGTCCTATCCAGCAACGACGACATCAACAATAATAATAACTACAATAGAACAAGGGCAACAAAAGGGAATAATTAAAAAAAAAAAAAAAGCCAGGAGTCCTGGGCAGTAGCACAGCGGGATAAGCGCAGGTGGAGCAAAGCACAAGGACCGGCATAAGGATCCTGGTTCGAAGGCCCTGGCTCCCCACCTGCAGGGGAGTCGCTTCACAGGCGGTGAAGCAGGTCTGCAGGTGTCTGTCTTTCTCTCTCCCCATCTTTTCCTCCTCTCTCCATTTCTCTCTATCCAACGACAACACCAGCAACAATAATAACTACAACAATAAAACAAGGGCAACAAAAGGGAATATAATAAATAAATATTTAAAGAAAAAAGCCAAACTGTTATCTGCCTTTACCAGGCCTATTTTGGCACTGTTATATAATTGAAAAATACCTTTAAAAAAAGAAGGGAGTCGGGCGGTAGCGGAGCAGGTTAAATGCACGTGGCGCAAAGGGCAAGGACTGGCACAAGGAGTAAGGATCCCGGTTCGAGCCCCCGGCTCCCCACCTGCAGGGGAGTCGTTTCACAAGCAGGTGAAGCAGGTCTGCTGGTGTCTGTCTTTCTCTCCCCCTCTTGATTTCTCTCTGTCCTATCCAACAACAACGACATCAATAACAACTACAACAATAAAATAAGGGCAACAAAAGGGAAAATATCTTTTTTAAAAGGAGAAATGCATGTACCTGGTCTTAGAAAAATCAAACCCCGGCCCCACCTGCAGGGGAGCTCACAGAGTTGTGGCAGTGCTGCAGGCATCTTTCCCTACCTCCCTCCTTCCTCAATTTCCTCTCATTGTCTAGAAAATAGTAAAATTTAAAAAATAAATCAGGATCGGCAGCTACAATTAAAAGAGGGAAATAAGTGTATATCCTACATTCTCATCTGTTTTCAACAAAATGGATTCGGTTCCCACAATCATCGTTTCATCATGCTCTTCAGTTTATGAAGATCTTTATTAAAAGGACTTCTACAACATTAATAGATGCCTACTGATAGTCACTGCTGAGACTCTCCATCTTTTGAAACCACTAACGTTCAATTTCATCTCACAAACAGCACAAAAACTTAGTCACACCTGTACATCCATGTATATATATGGAGAAAAACTGAGAGGGGCGAGGGACGGAGACAGAGAGAGACGCCAGCAGGCCTGCTTCACCACTTGTGAAGACCCCCATGCAGGTGGGGGTGGGGCTTGAACCTGGGCCCCCGTGCATAGCAAATGTGTGTGTTCCAGCAGGTGTGTGTCCTTTACTATTTTCTTAAGATAAAATTTCACGCCCTGGAGGCGGCACAATGGATAAAGGACTCGGCCCTCCAGCATACGTCCCGGGCTCAACCCCTGGCAGCATATCACCACGTGGCAGAGCAATATTCTAGTTCTATAGTTCCTCCCTTCTGCACTCCCCCCTTTTAAAAGATTTTATTTATTAATGAGAAAGATAAGAGAGAGAGAAGAAACCAGACATCACTGGTCCATGTGCTGCTGGGGACTGAACTTGGGATCTCATGCTTGAGAGTCCAATGTCTTATCCACTGCATACCTCCTGGACCATCTCATCCTTTTGTTTTTAAATTGTTTTTTATATTTATTTATTTTCCCTTTTGTTGCCCTTGTTTTTTATTGTTGTTATTATTATTGATTTTGTCATTGTTGGACAGGACAGAGAAAAATGGAGAGAGGAGGGGAAGACAGAGAGGGGGAGAGAAAGATAAAAAAAAAAAAAAAAAAACACAGAACACAATGACAAGTAATCAATACTCCAACTACTCCCACAACAACTTTTCAACTACAGAGGTTGGGGCTGGCAGTGGTGCGCCCGGCTGAGCACATCACCATGCAAGCACCTGGGTTTGAGCCCCGGTCCCCACCTGCAGGGGGAAGCTTCATGAGCAGTGAAGCTGGGCTGCAGCTGTCTCCCTCCCTCCCTATCTCCCTCCCCTCTATTTCTTTCTGTCTTATCCAATAAACTAGAAGGGGAGGAAGGATGCCAGCAGGAGCAATGGATCCACAGTGCCAGCACAAGCCCCAGTCGTAACCCTGGTGGCAATTAAGAGAAGCAGAGGGCCACCCCACACGCGCGACCTGAGTCCCCTGCAGGGCCTGCCACTGACCTTCACGACCTCAAGGATCCGGACGGCACTAGCGAAGTCATTCAGTCGTCTGCAGGCCCGCAGCGCAGCATCGATGATTTTGGGCTCAGGGACCAGATCGTAGCTGACAAGCGTGTTCATTCCTGTCAGACCAAAGGTCACATCAGCCTCATGTCCATTAAACATGAAATTAAACACTAGGGAGTCGGGTGGTAGCTCAGCAGGTTGAGTGCAGGTGGCGCGAAGCTCAAGGACCGGCTTAGGGATCCCGGTTCGAGCCCCCGGCTCCCCACCTGCAGGGGGGTCGCTTCACAGGCGCTGAAGCAGGTCTGCAGGTGTTTGTCTTTCTCTCCCCCTCTCTGTCTTCCCCTCCTCTCTCCATTTCTCTCTGTCCTGTCCAACAATGACATCAGTAACAACAACAATAATTACAACAAAACAAGGGCAACAAAAGGGAAAATAAATATTAAAAAATAAAAAAAAAAAAGAAATTAAGCACTGACTACTAGATGGGCTACTGAAGCAGACGGGTGGTTCAGGCCTCTATCAAAGCTAGAGAATACACTTTAACAAGTTCTAGAGAAATGCTCAAGGAGAGTAAGGCCCAAATGAAGACACTATGGGGTTTGGAGAGAGAAACATTAAGCGCACAAACTCCGATTAGACCAGGAAATAGCTGGGGTGATTGCTGTGCACAGATGAGACAACAAAATGAAGATTCTCTTGATCAACATTATCCAGTAAAAGTCTCCCTGCTGGCAGTAAAACAGAGACACTATGTTCCTACAGAGAAGTTCAAAATACTTATTTCTTGCTCTTTTAATTTTCTTTTGTTGCCTTGTTTTATTGTAGTTATTATTGTTATTGATGTCGTCGTTGTTGGACAGGACAGAGAGAAATGGAGAGAGGAGGGGAAGACAGAGAGGGGGAGAGAAAGACAGACACCTGCAGGCCTGCTTCAGCGCCTGTGAAGCGACTCCCCTGCAGGTGGGGAGCCGGGGGCTCGAACCGGGACCCTTACACCGGTCCCTGCGCTCTGCGCCACCTGTGCTTACCCCGCTGCGCCACCGCGCGGCTCCCTATTTCCTCCTCCTTCTTCTTTTTTTTTGCCTCCAGGGTTACGGCCGGGACTCGGCTGCACCTCGAATCCATTGCTCCTGGAGGCCACTTTTTTTCCTTTTTTGTTACCCTGGTTGTTTTCTATTTTCTCATTTTTATGACTGATGCTGGCACATATGCATAGACCAAATCTTTTTTGCCTCCTGGGTTAACACTGGGCTCGGTACCTGCACTACAAATCCACTGCTCCTGGAGGCCATTTTCCCCTTTTGTTGCCCTTGTTTATTGTTGTTGTGGTTGTTGTTATTGTTGGGTAGGACAGAGAGAAATTGAGAGTAGGGAAGACAGGGGGAGAGACAGACAGACACCTGCAGACCTGCTTCACTGCCAGTGAAGCGACTCCCCTGCCGGTGGGGAGCCGGGGCTCGAACCGGGATCATTGCGCTGGTCCTTGTGCTTTGTGCCATATGCACTTAAGCGCTTAACCTGCTACACTATCGCCCGACTCCCGTTTACAGTGATTTTTTTTAAAAAAAAATGTATTTCTTTATTGGGGAATTAATGTCTTACATTCAACAGTAAATACAATATGTACAAACTATTGTATTTACTGTTGAATGTAAAACATTAATTAGTAAATACAATAGTTTGTACATATTGTATTTACTGTTGAATGTAAAACATTAATTCCCCAATAAAGAAATAAAAAAAAAGTTTGTACATGGATAACATTCCCCAGTTTCCCATTTAACAATACAACCCCCACTATGTCATTTATCGTCCTTCATGGACCTGTATTCTCCCCACCCACCCACCCCAGAGTCTTTTACTTTGGTGCGATACGCCAATTCCATTTCAGGTTCGACTTGTTTTCGTTTCTGATCTTGCTTTTCAACTTCTGCCTGAGAGTGAGATCATCCCATATTCATCCTCCTGTTTCTGACTTATTTCACTTACAGGATTTTTATGAATAAACCTCCCTTGTGGGAGTCCAGCGGTGGCACAGCGTATTAAGTGCACGTGGCACCAAGCACAAGGACCGGCATAAGAATCCCAGTTCAAGCCCCCAGCTCCCCACCTGCAGGGGAGTCGCTTCACAGGTGGTGAAGGTCTGCAGGTGTCTGTCTCTCTCTCCCCACCCGTCCCCACTTCTCTCTGTCCTACCCAACAACAACGACATCAACAACAACAACGACATCAACAACACCAATAACTACAACAATAAAAACAACAAAAAGGAAATAAATAATATTTAAAAAGAAAAGCTTTACAGAAACAAAAAAAACCTCCCCCGTTTAACCTTAAACAGAGCCAAATCTTGTTTTTGACACGTGCCCACTTTCCAGGCCTGTTGCAGCTCCACGTGGCCAGAGCTGCCGGCTTCCCGCTGCAGGGCATGGAGGGCACCTGGCACGGGCGGGGTGCATCTTCACCCAAGCCCGCAGGCACCTTACCTTTACGCAGTTCCCAGGCATCGATGTCTGGCTTGTTGAAGTACATCACCCAGCGAGCGTCGAACTCCTCGTCTGTCTCGTGGGAGCCGCCGTGGGAGCCGCGGACAGGCTGGGTCACTGCAGGAGAGCACAGAGCCTGAGTGGCGGCCTGGCCCTTCCTCTTTCACTGTTTGCAGGCCACACAACTCCCCGCCCGCCGGTCGTCAGACGTGGAGTCTGGCGCAGGAGACAGCGTGGCGGCCATACAAAGGCTGTCCTGCCGGGAGGCTCTGCAGCCCCGGGCTCCATCCCCAGCAGAGCTGCACAGGGATGTAAATAAGCAGCCCGGCGGTGCTCACTCAATGTGATAAGTTCTGAACCAACTTTTATTCTCGAGCAGGACAAGCCAGTGTGTATTAATACGAAATGCTGCTATCTCAGGAATTAAGAAAAGAGGGAGGAGTTGGTGCATGGCACCAAAGTAAAGGTGAGAGGAGGGTTCAGACCCTGGAACATGATGGTGGAGGAGGACCTAGGTGGGGGTGAGTGTTGTGTGGGAAACTGGAAAATGTCAACTGTAAGCCAGTAGCCCCCCCAATAATAAAGAGAAAAGAGACTTCCGGGACGAACCCCCAGGACCACTGTAAGAGAAAGCTGAGTAGTGCTATGGTAAACAAAATAAGTCAACACTTTATTTCATTTCATTATTACTACTTTTAATATTTATCTTCCTTTTTGTTGCCCTTGTTTTTTTGTTGTTGTAGTAGTTATTATTGATGTCATCATTGTCACATAGGACAGAGAACTGGAGAGAGGAGGGGAAGACAGAGAGGGAGACAGACACCTGCAGACCTGCCTCACAGCCTGTGAAGCGATGCCCCTGCAGGTGGGGAGCCGGGAGCTCGAACCGGGATCCTTACACTGGTCCTTAACTCACTGCGATACCACCTGACTACATTATTATTGTTTTATATATTTACTTAACTAGTATTTTTTAGCCAGAGCACTGTTCAGCTTGGAGCTTGGTTTATGGTGGTGCGGGGAACTGAACCTGGGACTTTGGAGCCTCAAGCATGAGAGAGTCTCTTTGCATAACCATTATGCTAACTACCCCCCTCACATGCAGTATTGGGGGTAGAACCTGGAGCTTCACTCATCTAAGCTCCGTCCCACCACCGAGTCATTTCCCTGGCTGTTCTTTATCCATCTTTACCCATTCTCTTTCTTTCTACCAGAGCACTGCTCAGCCCTGGTTTATGGTGCTCAGGAGGACTGAGCCTGGGACTTTGGAGCCTCAGACACGAAAGTCTCTTTGCATAACCACTATGCTATCTATCACTGCCCTGTTCTTGATATTTGTAAAAAATAATGTTCTCCAGTGAATTATGGTAAAAAGTAAATTCTTACCGGGGTGAGGACCCAGTTCAATCTTCAGGTCCCCACCTTCAGGGAAAGCTTCATGAGTGGCTCAGCGCTGCTACAGATATCCCCCTGCACTCTCTGTCTCTGTCTTTCCATCTCTCTCTCTCTCTCTCTCGTCTCTAAGGTTATTGCTAGTGCTTGGTGCTAGCACTATGAATCCACTGCTCCTAACAGCCATTTAAAAAAAAATTTTTATTGGATAGGATGGAGAAAAATTGAGATGGGAGGGGGAGATAGACAGAGACCTGCAGACCTGCTTCACCACTTGTGAAGCTTCTCCCCTGTAGGTGGGGAGCTGAGGGCTCCAACCTGGATCCTTGCACTTTGCACTATGTGTGCTTAACCAGATGTGCCACTACCTGGCCCCTCTTTTTCCTTCTTTAGCATTCTGTCTCTTACCCTCTATCAAAAAGGAAAAAAATAAAATGACCATTGGGAACAGTGGAGTGGTACAAGTACTGAACCCCAGTCATAATCCTGGTAGCAAAAAGAAGAGGAAGAAGAAGAAGAAGAAGAGGAGGAGGAGGAGGAGGAGGAGGAGGAGGAAGAAGGATCTTATTAAAAATAAAGTGCACACGTGAAGGAAAATACTTATACACATGCATGCACTCACATCTCTGTCCCAAACCCTAAGCATGTGTTCTCTTCTTTTAAGACAAAATCTCTTTTTTTAAATTTATTATTGGATAGGAACAGAGAAACTGAGAGGGGAGAAGAAGACAGAAAGGGAGAGAGACAGAGAGACACCTGAAGCCTTGCTTCACCACTTGTGAAGCTTTCCCCCTGCAGGTGGGGACCGGGGCCTTGAGCCTGGGTCCTTGGGCACTGTAGTGTGTGCGTTCAAGCAGGTGCGCCACAGCCTGGCCCCGAGTGTGTTCTCTAATATGACTGATGTGCTACCACTGTTCAAATGTCCAACTATGACTTGGCTGTGATTGTTAAAGCAGATTGAAGGAATGAGTCATAAAACGAACCATAAAGAAAAAAAAAAAAAGTAAATTCTACAACCTGACCACAGTAACTTTCAAACTGTTTTCTCACACTAGTAACCTCTGCGTGGGGCTGAAACGCGCCTCAGGGGTCCGAGTCCTACCCAAGGGTCCTGGGCTTGAGCCGTGACTGGCAGCATGTGATGCTGGGGCTCGAACCCAGGACCCAGAGCTTCATGCACTGGGCCACCTCTGGGGCCACACGATCCATCAGAGCATCAGCCTGGTGCGTGTGGCGCCCGCACAGGTGCGAGTCGTGATCTCCACGCAGCCAAGGGCCGCCCCAGGGGACGCATCAGGTACCGGCAGCTTTCTTCCTCCTTTTACATAGAGCAGGGCGCCCAGTGCCTGCAGCCAGAGGAATCTGAGATCCAATAAATCTAGTTTCATCATAGCAGCATTATAGGTTAAACTTTTTTTGGGGGGGTAGGAGAAGGTATTTTTTAAAAGATTAAACTTTTTTTTTAATGAGAGAGATACAGAGGGCAAGACATGGGGGATGGGGTTGGGGTTGACCACAGCCCTGCTCAGCTCTGGCTGATGGCGGCGCTGGGGGTGGAGGCTGAGACCTTGGAGCCTTAGGCAGGAGTCTTTTCGCAGAACCATTACGCTCTCTCCCTGCCCAAGAGGTTTTTTTTTTTAAAAATACTCTGCTAATTTTTTTCTTTTTCTGCCTGAGGGTCATGGCTGGGGCTTGCTGACTACACCCGGAATCCATTGCTCCAGGAGGCCTTCCCCCCCCCTTTTTGTTGGATAGGACAGAGAGAAACGGAGAGAGGAGGGGAGACAGAGAGGGGGAGAGAAAGACAGACACCTGCAGACCTGCCTCACCGCCTGGGAAGCGACTCCCCTGCAGGTGGGGAGCCGGGGGCTCGAACCGGGATCCTTATGCCGGTCCCTGCACTTCCTACTCCCTGTCCCCCCTAAAGTGCCAATTTTTCAGTTGATTTATCTAAATGGGCTGGGGAGACAGCATAATGTTTATGCACAGAACTTTCATGCCTGAAGCTTTGAGGTCCTAGGTTCAATCCCCAGCCAGCACCACCAGAAGCCAGAGCTTAGCAGTGACCTGGTAAAAATAAATAAGTAAAATATCCAAATGGTCCTTTGAAAATAGGTTCCCACTCTTGAGACAGAGAGGCAGAGAGAGAGAGAACAGAAACTGCAGTGCTGCTGGTGAAGCTGCCCTCTCCCCCACTGCAGGCACTCTCACCTGGTAGTCCAGGGCTTGAACCCAGGTCCTTGCAAACACAGGTGTGTGCCTCCTATTGGGTAAGCCAGCTGCCGGCCCCAAACTTAACAGTGTCAGGGACACTCTGGAGCCGCAGACACCCCAAGCAGTGCCGGGTGAGGAGCGCATCTCACTTCTGGGTTCTGGGAGAAGCAGAGCCTAGTGGTCAGACCCTTCCAGGCTCTTCACCGTCCCACTGTCTTGCCTTAGCACCGACCCCTTCTTTATCTATAAGACGAAAGCGTCGCCATCGTAGCAGGTGGTGGGATCCAACAGTGGTCACCAGAAACCACCCGAGGCCTGTGAGGTAACCGGGCTGTCGGGAGTCACGACAAAGACGTGTCCCGGTTCCAACAGGCCAGAGCGCACTGGGATACTCGCTGCCTCGCCGCCTGCGCGACCCGGGGCCAAGCATGGCCCCCGCTGAAGTGAAGGAGACTTTGGTCTCCTCTGCTTGTTTTTTTACGTTATATTGCTTTTTAACAGAAAGAAATTGACAGGGGGAGAGGTACAGGGGGAAAGAGAGACAGAAAGACAGCCACATCACCACTTACGAAACTTCCCCCTGCAGGTGGGGCCCAGGGGCTTGAACCTGGGTCCTTGTGCACCGTAATACATGGACTTAACCAGCTGCTGCACCACCCGGCCCCCCCCTGCATCTTGTAATAGACTGGGAGTCGGGGGGTAGCGCAGCGGGTCAAGCGCAGGTGGCACTAAGCGGCACCTGCAGGGGCGTCGCTTCACAGGCGGTGCAGCAGGTCTGCAGGTGTCTGTCCTTCTCTCTCTCCCCCTCTGTCTTCCCCTCCTCCCTCCATTTCTCTCTGTCCTGTCCAACAACGACGACGACAATAATAATAACTACAACAATAAAACACGGGCAATGAAAAGAAAGAAATAAAAAAAGCGGCGCGCAGGTCTCCCGGCCTGGCTCTCGGGAGAAGGCAAACAGGTAGCCCGGCTGTTACAGGACCCGCTGCTTATGCTGAGCGTTCAGAAAGCTCTCCCACCGTGGCACCGAGGCCGGGACAGTAGACGCGGCTCGCAGCCCCGACGGGCGAATCCCGCCAGGCCTTCGCTCCTCAGACCGCCACCCGCAGCCCGGTTGCTCGGCCGCCAGGTAGTTCTGCGGCTGCCCAGCCCGAGCCGGGTCTCCGCAGCTGCCGGCGTGCGCTCCGCCGGGCGAGCCAGCTCGGCATGCAGGACGCGTCCGGCCGGCATCGCCTGTGGGTCTCACTCCAACCGGCCTCCGGGGGCTCCGAGGGCGGCGGCATCGCCCAGTAGCCAGCGGCCGCCAGCCTGGAGGACAGCAGGGCGGGGGCGGGCGGGGGTCGTGTCGCGTCGCGTCCAGGGCAGGGGGCGGGCGGGGGTCGTGTCGTGTCGCGTCCCGTCCAGGGCAGGGGGCTGGCGGGGGTCGTGTCGCGTCCCGTCCAGGGCAGGGGGCGGGCGGGGGTCGTGTCGTGTCGCGTCCCGTCCAGGGCAGGGGGCGGGCGGGGGTCGTGTCGCGTCCCGTCCAGGGCAGGGGGCTGGCGGGGGTCGTGTCGCGTCCCGTCCAGGGCAGGGGGCGGGCGGGGGTCGTGTCGCGTCCCGTCCAGGGCAGGGGGCGGGCGGGGGTCGTGTCGTGTCGCGTCCCGTCCAGGGCAGGGGGCGGGCGGGGGTCGTGTCGCGTCCCGTCCAGGGCAGGGGGCTGGCGGGGGTCGTGTCGCGTCCCGTCCAGGGCAGGGGGCGGGCGGGGGTCGTGTCGTGTCGCGTCCCGTCCAGGGCAGGGGGCTGGCGGGGGTCGTGTCGCGTCCCGTCCAGGGCAGGGGGCGGGCGGGGGTCGTGTCGTGTCGCGTCCCGTCCAGGGCAGGGGGCTGGCGGGGGTCGTGTCGCGTCGCGTCCAGGGCAGGGGGCGGGCGGGGGTCGTGTCGTGTCGTGTCGCGTCCCGTCCAGGGCAGGTCACCGAGGTCACCGCCGCCCGGGCCCCAAGGTCACGCGGAGGCCGCGGTCGCAGCGCCCCCTGGCGGCGCCCTCGGGGCTCAGGGCCGGGCTGGGCGAGGGCCGGGGCGACGGGGCCGCAGGACAGTGCCCCCAGCCCCACCACGGCCTCCATGTCACCTTCGGGGGGCGGCAGAGGTCTGAGGGGCCTGGGGGTCTGCGGGGCGGCGGGGTCAGGGGGCGGAGGGGTCTCGGGTCTGCGGGGTCGGGGGCGGCGGGGTCGGGGGCGGCGGGGTCGGGGGTCGGCGGGGTCGGGGGTCTGCGGGGTCGGGGGGCGGCGGGGTCGGGGGCGGCGGGGTCGGGGGGCGGCGGGGTCGGGGGGCGGCGGGGTCTGCGGGGTCGGGGACGGTGGGGTCGGGGGTCTGCGAGGTCGGGGGCGGCGGGGTCTCGGGTCAGCGGAGCGGCGGGGCCTGGGGTCTCGGGGCCGGGGGTGTGCGGGGCGGCGGGGTCTCGGGACCTGGGTTCTGCGCGGCGGCGGACCCCCGCCTCTGGGCCACCCCGCGGGCTCCGTCCCCGGCGGCCAGGGTGCGGCGCGGTCGCCCAGGTCACCGCAAGGACACGGGGCCGCGGCGCGACGGGCGGGGTGGGCTTACCGGCGGGGGCGGGGGCGGCGGCCGCGGGGCCCGGGGTGCGGATCCGGGGGCCGAGGGGCCCGGCCCGGGCGGCGGCGGCGGCGCAGCGGCGGAGAGCGGCGACCAGCATGACGGCGATGGCGGCGGCCGGCGAGGGAGCGGGCGGGCGGGCGCCGCGGAGGCGGGGCGGCCGGACGCGGCGTGACGTCATGACGTGGCTGAGCGGGCGGAGGCGTGGGAAGGGGGCGGGGAAGGCGAGGCCTACGGTGGCGCGCGGGGGACACGCGGCGGCGTTGCGGGCGAGCGCGCCCCGCAGCCCGGCCCGGTGTCCCGCCGCAGCCCGGCTCCCGGTGGCGCCTTGGCCCCCGCACAGTGGCCAGTTGCAGGACGCTCCGAACCCACCTCGTTGGAGCCTAAAGCTGAGAAGTCGTAGGAGAACGAGCGCTTTCCTGCGAGGGACGGGGTGTCCTGCTCACGAGCCCCGTGGGCGGGTGCGGAGCCCGGGAGGAGCCCCGAGCCCTGAGCCCTGCCGGGAGGGACGCTGACCCGCTCATGGACCTCGACCCCCTGGAACCTGAAGCCACACTTACCCTGACAACCCGCTGACCCTGACTCCTCCTAGACCCTGACCACCGCATAGACCCTGACCCCATGGACCCTGACCCCATGGACGCTGACCCCATGGACCCTGACCCCATAGAACCTGACCCCCCATGGACCCTGACCACCCATGGACCCTGACCCCCATGGACGCTGACCCCATAGACCCTGACCACCCATGGACCCTGACCACCCATAGACTGACCCCATGGACCCTGACCCCCCATGGACCCAGACACCCCATGGACCCTGACCCCCCATAGACCCTGACCCCCCCATAGACCCTGACCCCCTTAGACCCTGACCCCATGGACCCTGACCCCATAGACTGACCCCATGGACCCTGACCCCCCATGGACCCAGACACCCCATGGACCCTGACCCCCCCATGGACCCTGACCCCCCATAGACCCTGACCCCCCCATAGACCCTGACCCCCTTAGACCCTGACCCCATGGACCCTGACCCCATAGGCCCTGACCCCATAGAACCTGACCCCCCCATGGACCCTGACCCCATGGACCCTGACCCCATGGACCCTGACCCCATAGAACCTGACCCCCCATGGACCCTGACCACCCATAGACCCTGAACCCATGGACCCTGACCCCCATGGACCCTGACCCCATAGACCCTGACCCCCCATGGACCCTGACCACCCATAGACTGACCCCATGGACCCTGACCCCCCATGGACCCAGACACCCCATGGACCCTGATCCCCCCATGGACCCTGACCCCCCATAGACCCTGACCCCCCCATAGACCCTGACCCCCTTAGACCCTGACCCCATGGACCCTGACCCCATAGGCCCTGACCCCATAGAACCTGACCCCCCCATGGACCCTGACCCCATGGACCCTGACCCCCCATAGACCCAGACACCCCATGGACTCTGAACCCCCATGGACCCTGACCCCCCATAGACCCTGACCCCCCATAGACCCTGACACCCCATAGACCCTGGCCCCTGATGGACACTGACCCCCCTATGGACCCTGACCCCCCCATGGACCCTGAACACCCATGGACCATGACTCCTATACACCCTGACCCCCCATGGACCCTGACTCCCATGGACCCTGACCCCCCCATGGACCCTGACCACCCCATGGACCCTGACCCCCCCATGGACCCTGACCCCCCATAGACCCTGACCCCCCATGGACCCTGACCCGCCATAGACCCTGACCCCCCATGGACCCTGACCCTCCATAGACCATGACCCCCCATGGACCCTGACCCCCCATAGACCCTGACACCCCATGGACCCTGACCCGCCATAGACCCTGACACCCCATGGACCCTGACCCGCCATAGACCCTGACCCCCCATAGACCCTGACCCTCCATGGACCCTGACCCCCCATGGACCCTGACCCCCCATAGACCCTGACCTCCATGGACCCTGACCCCCCATAGACCCTGACCACCTCATGGACCCTGACCCCCATAGACCCTGACACCCCATAGACCCTGACCCCCAATGGACCCTGACCCCCCCATGGACCCTGACCCCCATAGACCCTGACACCCCATAGACCCTGACCCCCAATGGACCCTGACCCCCCATGGACCCTGACCCCCATAGACCCTGACACCCCATAGACCCTGACCCCCAATGGACCCTGAACCCCCCATGGACCCTGACCCCCCATAGACCCTGATGCCCCCATGGACCCTGACCCCCCCATGGACCAGACCCCCAATGGACCCTGACCCCCATAGACCATGACCCCCCCATGGACCCTGACCCCCCATAGACCCTGACCCTCCATAGACCCTGACCCCCCATAGAACCTGACCCCCCATAGACCCTGACCCCATGGACCCTGACCCCCCCATGGACCCTGACCCCCTTAGACCCTGACCCCCCCATGGACCCTGACCCCATAGACCCTGACACCCCCATGGGCCTTGACCCACCCTTCTATTATGGGAGACAGATGATCACAAGGTGCACACTCTCCTGATTCACCCCGTGTGGATAGTTTGACCTGTGTGCCTGGCGGAGAAGTGCCTTTCCTCTCTGATATGGAGACATAGAGCCCAGGACTGCATTTCCTGTGTGTTTGCTCTTCTGGCCATTCAAACAGTGGCTGTAGTTGCTGCCCTCCCCTCCACATTCCTAAACTAATAGGCCTGAGACAACATGCTAAGGTGAAAGATGACTAGCGGGTAATTCGGCAGTCTCCAGACTGAAATATACCAGGCACTGGGTTCTCCCCTGTCTTTGCCCGCCACAGATAAGGCAGATGTACAGCACTCACGTGGGACTCAGGTTCCTTTGTCTGTTTCTGCTACTTTGTAATAGTGAAACAAGCCTGTTGCCTCCACCCCTTTGGAGAGCAGGACCTCAATAAAACTGTGGGCTTTTCAGACATACAGGAGAACTTCCCAGAGGGATCTGGAGTCTGCTACATGTAGGTGTAATAAATTCCTCTCTTTCACCAAGAACTGGCTCAAATCTTGTGCTTTGGGGATCATTTCTGTAACACTTCCATTGTGGACTGCTTCACTATATATATAAAAAAAGAAACTGCTGAGAGGGGGTCGGGCAGTAGCACAGCGGGTTAAGTGCACATGGCACAAAGCCCAAGGATTCGCATAAGGATCCTGGCTCAAGCCCCCGGCTCCCCACCTGCAGGGGCTTCGCTTCACAGGTGGTGAAGCAGGTGTCTGTCTGTCTTTCTCTCCCCCTCTCTGTCTTCCACTCCTCTCTCCATTTCTCTCTGTCCTATCCAACAATGACATCATCAATAACAACAACAATAATAACTACAACAACAATAAAAACAACAAGGGCAACAAAAGGGAAAATAAATAAATATAAAAGAAAAAAGAAAAGAGGGAGTCGGACAGTAGTGCAGCAGGTTAAGCGCAGGTGGCACAAAGCGCAGGGACCGGCGTAAGGATCCTGGTTCGAGCCCCTGCCTCCCCACCTGCAGGGGAGTCGCTTTACAGGCAGTGAAGCAGGTCTGCAGGTGTCTGTCTTTCTCTCCACCTCTGTCTTCCCCGCCTCTCTCCATTTCTCTCTGTCCTATCCAACAATGACAACACCAGTAACAATAATAAATACAACAATGGGCAGGGGGGACAGCATAGTGGTTATGCAAACAGACTCTCATGCCTGAGGCTCCTAAACCCCAGGTTCAATCCCCCGCACCGCCATAAACCAGAGCTGAGCAGTGCTCTAATGTTTCTCTCTCTGCATCTCTCTCAAAAAAATTAAATAAATAATAATTAAAAAATAATAACTACAACAATAAAACAACAAAGGCAACTAAAGGGAATAAATAAACATGAAAGAAACAAAGAAAGAAAGAAAGAAAGAAAGGAAAGAAACTGCTGAGATTCAGGGCCCAGAACTTGTAGTGTCAGGTAATTCTTGGTCGATGCCAATAAACTCTGTTTTCCTGCACCCCAGGTGTCATGACTTTTGTTCAGATTCCCCATTTACCCCACCACCGCGTGGAAGCCTCCTCAGTGCTAGAGCACTGCCATGTGGTGCCCCAGGGATTTGAACTCGGGTCACAAGCACAGTGAAGCAGGAGTCCCCAGCCCCAGTGAGCTATCTTTCACGGGGCTATTCGGCCGCTCAACCCCCAGTGAGGTATCTTTTTTTAATTGTATTTATTTATTTATGCCCTTTTGTTGCTCTTGTTTCATTTTGTTGTGGTTATTATTAATGTTGTTGTTTTTGCTGTCATTGTTGGATAGGACAGAGAGAGAGAAATAGGACATAGAGAGAGAGAGAAAGACAGACACCTGCAGACCTGCTTCACTGCCTGTGAAGCAACCCCCCTACAGATGGGGAGCTGGAGGCTCGAACCGGGATCCTTACGCCAGGCCTTGTGCTTCGCACCACATGCCCTTAACCTGCTGCGCTACCGCCCAACTCCCCCAGTGAGGTATATTAACTTGATGGTTTCTGGGGGGAAAAATTCTCCCTCTCCTGCCACCAGGCTCATTGATGAGACTTGGTACCTGCAAAACCCCTCCACTCCTGTTGGCCATGTTTTTCTTTTTCCTTTTGGCACAGGGTGAGGGACAGAGAACATCCACTGGCCCACTGATCATGCAGCTCCCTGCAGGTGCCCCCTTGTGGGGACTGGGACTCTCAACCCAGGTCCTGGAATGTGTCAAATGCACACTCTACAGGGTGACCCATCTGCTGCCCTAGCTCTTTGCAAGCTCAGTACACCTTGTACCAACCATCCTCAACAGATCCGGAACACTCCCGAGATCTCTGTCCATTTCCAGTCTATCTACGTGCAGCCCCTGCCGCTGTGGCTTCTTTCAGGTGGATTTCCTTTTCTTGGACATCATGCACACGGCATCACAGAGAATGTGTTTTTGGAGTCTTGCTAATATTTTATTTTGTGTTGTCAGACACTGCTTAGCTCCGGCTTACAGTGATGATGGGGTGATGAACCTGGGCCCTCAGAACCTCAGGCATGGAAGGCTTTTTTTTTTTTTTAACAGAGCACTGTTCAATTCTGGCTTCTGGTGGTTGGGGGGGACTGCACCTGGGACTTTGGAGCCTCAGGCGTAAGAGTCTCTGCATACCACTATGCTATCTGCCCCGCCCCATGGAAGGCTTTTACAGAACCATTATTCTGTCTGCCCAACCTAATGTTCCTGCTCTTTCTCTGTTCTCTCATTATCCCCCCCTTTTATTTGTGCCTCCTCCAGGGTTTTTGCCGGGGCTCAGTGCCTGCACCACAAATCCACTGCTCCTGGAGACCATTTTTCCCCTTTTGTTGCCCTTGTTGTTTTATCGTTGTTGTGGTTATTATTGTTGTTGTTGCTATCGTTGGATAGGACAGAGAGAAATGGAGAGAGGAGGGGAGACAGAGAGGGGGAGAGAAAGACAGACACCTGCAGACCTGCTTCACTGCCTGTGAAGGGACTCCCCTGCAGGTGGAGAGCCCAGGCTTGAACCGGGATTCTTATGCTGGTCCTTGTGCTTCACACCACGTGAGCTTAACCCGCTGCACTACCACCCGAATCCCCCCTTTTTAAAAAAATATTAAATTTTTTAAATATTTATTTAATTATTCCCTTTTGTTGCCCTTGTTGTTCTATTATTGTAGTTATTATTGATGTCGTTGTTGGATAGGACAGAGAGAAATGGAGAGAGGAAGGGAAGACAGAGAGAAGGAGAGAAAGACAGACACCTGCAGACCTGCTTCACCACCTGTGAAGCGACTCCCCTGCAGGTGGGGAGCCGGGGGCTCAAACCTGGATCCTTAGGCCGGTCCTTGCACTTTGTGCCACTTGAGCTTAACCTGCTTCGCTATAGCCCAACTCCCCTCTCCTTTTTTTAAAAAAGAATTTATTTATTTATTTATTCATGAGAAAGGAGAAAGAGAGAGAGAACCAGACATCACTCTGGTACATGTGCTGCCGGGGGTTGAACTCAGGACCTCATGGTTGAGAATCCAGTGCTTTATCTGCTGTGTCACCTCCCGGACCACTATTCTCCCCTTTTCATTCTTATTTCATTTCATTTTTTTTTATTGCCACCAGGGTTATCGACAGGGCTTGGAGGCCATTCACACTCCCACACCCCTTATTTGATAGGACAGAGAGAAATTGAGAGGGGGAGATGAAGATAGAACGAGAGACACCTGTAGCCCTGCTTTACTGTTCATGAAGCTCCCTTCCAGCAGGTGGGGAGCAGGAGCTTAAACCTGGGTCCTTGCGCATAATAATAACCTGTGTGCTTAACCAGATGCACCACTGCTCAGCCCTCCCTTCCTTCCTCCCTTCCTTCCTCCCTGTCTTCTGACCAAATCCCTGCTCAGCTCTGGCTTGAACCTAAGACCTCAGAGCCTCAGAAGTGAAAGTTTGTTTTGGAGCTGGGTAGAGAACAATGGTTATACAAAAATACTTCCATTCTTGAGGCATCAAAGGGTCCGGGTTCAACTCCCAGTACTGCCCTATATGGGCCCAGAGCACTTCTGCAGACTCCCTCATGAACCACCAGATGATGCTGTGGGTCCCAGCAACCCAGTGACCCTGTGTGAGCTGCAGACACAACTTGGCAGGCGAGGGAAGGGCTGTGTCATTGACCTCATGGGAGAGTGGCCTCTCCAGGGAGCCGCACAGGATCCCCCTCTGCACCCCACACCTGTCAGTTAGCAGGAGCTGGCATACAAGAGACTGTGGGAGTGGGCCAAGGAGGCCCAGACCAGAGTCCATGCAGCTGGCTTGGTGGCTCCAGTTCAGCTCCCTCCCTTGTCCCCCCCACTAGGCTCCTCTGCCTCCTCTATCCACCTCCTTTCTGTCCAGCTGTGGGGGTGCTGCCCTGCTCCCACAGGCTGGAGGTGGACAATGGGCCCTTATTCTGGGCAAAGAATCCCCACAGTGTCCCTCCCTGCACTCCCACAGGCCGGCTTGCATGGGGAGAAGGTGCCGGCTCCAGGACAGAGGGTGACCCTGGCTTGGGACCCACAAAGCAGACTCCACAGTGAAAGCCGACTGGGGCTCAGTGCCTGCGTGACTTCACAGTGGCCAGCAGCTGCTCTTTGTCCTTCCTGCAGACAGAGAGTGAGAGACAAAGTGAGGGAGAGACACTCCAGCACAACACCAGCAATTGTGCCTCCGCCCTCAGCTGTTCCCAGAAACTGCGCTGGGGAACTTACGTCCCCTGGGAGTTTTCTGATCCCAGATTTTGTTCTTTTTTGGCCAGTTTTTCCATTTGACTGTATAGGACAGGCAGAGTTTGAGGAGAGAGAGAGGGAGAGGGAGAGGGAGAGGGAGAGGGAGAGGGAGATAAATACCTGCAGGCCTGCTTCACCTTTTGGGAAGCTTCCCCCTGCAGATGCTGGACATGGGTGTTGGCAAATGGATCTATACCCTAGTCTGTTTCTATATTTGTTGTTAATAGAAATTCTTTTTTGGGGGGTCAGGTGGTGGCGCAGTGAGTTGAGCCTATGTGGTGCAAAGCACAAGGACCTGCGTAAAGATCCCGGTTCAAGCCCCCGGCTCCCCACCTGCAGGGGAGTCGCTTCACAGGTGGTGAAGTAGGTCTGCAGGTGTCTGTCTTTCTCTCCTCCTCTGTCTTCCCCTCCTCTCTCCATTTCTCTCTGTCCTATACAACAATGAACAACATCAACAATGGTAATAATAATAACCAAAACGAGGCTACAACAACAAGGGCAACAAAAGGGGGGAAAATGGCCTCCAGGAGCGGTAGATTCATGGTGCAGGCACCGAGCCCAGCAATAACCCTGGAGGAAAAAAAAATTTTTCCCCATTTTTTAAATTTTTGTGTGTGTGCCTCCAGTCGTTGGGGCCTGCTGCTGGCACTATGAACCACTGCTCCTGGTGACCATTTTTTTCTTGCCCCCATTTTAGTGGACAGGACAGAGAGAAATTGTGAGGGGAGGCAAGATAGAGAGGCACTGAGAAAGATAGTCACCTGCAGACCTGCTTCACTGTCTATGAAGCGGAGCGGGTGGCTCGAACCTGGGTCCTCACCTCGCTACTATGTGCAGCACCGCCAGACCCAGTTAGTAGAAATTCTATTGATTTTCCCTAAAGGCTCCATGTTTACAAACGTGTGGTTGGCTGTTAATAGGCATCGCCCCAGCCCTGACCCCGACCCCCAGCCCTGATCCCTCATGTGGACCCCTGATCCCGCCAGTGGATCTGGCTGTGGACCCCAGGCTCTCCCCACCCTGAGCCCCCAGCCCTGAAACCACCGGAGTGTAGACCCCCCCAGCTCTGACACCCCAGGTCTGCCTCCCCCAGCTCTGACACCCCCCCAGGTCTGCCCCCTCAGCTCTGACACCCCCCAGCTCTGACACCCCCCCAGGTCTGCCCCCCCAGGTCTGACACCCCCAGGTCTGACACCCCCCAGCTCTGACACCCCCCCAGGTCTGCCCCCCCCAGCTCTGACACCCCCCCAGGTCTGCCCCCCCAGGTCTGACACCCCAGCTCTGACACCCCCCCAGCTCTGACACCCCCCCAGGTCTGCCCCCCCAGGTCTGACACCCCCCCAGCTCTGTCCCCCCCAGCTCTGACACCCCCCCAGCTCTGTCCCCCCCAGGTCTGCAGACCATGCCCCCCCCTCCGCGTCCCTGATCCCACCGGACCGCGGATCCCGCCCCCAGCCCTCACCCGGCCAGACTGCGGACCCTGCCCCCCCCCCAGCCCTGCCCCCCAGTTCCGACCCGGCGGACTGCGGGCTGGGCAGCACCGCGGACAGCGCCGGGGTCGGGGAAAGCGGGGGTGGGGTGGGGTGGGGGGAGCGTGATCGCGCGAGCTCAAGGGCCTGAGCCGCCCGGGGTGGCTGCAAGTCTCGCGAGAGCGGCTGCTGCAGGCGGGGGCGAGGGAAGAGGGTCCCGCCCCCCCCCCAGCTGCTGATCCGCGGTGCTGCTGAGCCGCGTGAGCTGAAGCTTCGGGGTGCAGCGCGGGCCTCGGGGTGAGCAGGGGCCTCGGGGTGCAGCTGGAGTCTCGGGGTGCAGCACGGGCCTTGGGGTGCAGCACGGGCCTTGGGGTGCAGCACGGGCCTTGGGGTGCAGCACGGGCCTTGGGGTGCAGCTGGAGTCTCGGGGTGCAGCGCGGGCCTCGGGGTGCAGCTGGAGTCTCGGGGTGCAACGGGGGCCTTGGGGTGCAGCTGGAGTCTCGGGGTGCAGCACGTGCCTTGGGGTGCAGCTGGAGTCTCTGGGAGCAGCACGGGCCTTGGGGTGCAGCTGGAGTCTCCGGGTGCAGCGCGGGCCTCGGGGTGCAGCTGGAGTCTCGGGGAGCAGCTGGAGTCTTGGGGAGCAGCGCGGGCCTTGGAGTGCAGCGGGAGCCTCGGGGTGCAGCGGGAGCCTCGGGGTGCAGCGGGGTGCAGCGGACTCAGGCAGAGGTGAGTGGGGCCCAGTGGGGGCTCAGCAGAGCTGAGCGTGGGGGTCACCCCTTTCCAGCTTGCACCTCGAGAGCCCCCTTTGGCGTCTGGGGGGTTGGGGGAAGGTCGAAGTGACCTCACTTGTGGGGGGCGCCAGGGAGGTGACCTTTGTCCCCCCCAGAATTCCCCCCTCCAGTTCCCGGGGAAGAACGGGTCTCCATGACGTCAGATCCCGCATTCTTCACCGCCCCCCCAACCATCTTGGGGATCGGCCTCTGTCCGCTGGACCGGGTGGCAGGTCACCAGGGGGTGGCCAGGGAGGGGCTGGGGGTGGCCGGGGAGACCCTGGCGAGTGACTGGGGGGAGTAGCCAGAGCAGGTGGCAGCTGACTGTGACCTGGTGGCAGAGCTGCTGTGGCCGGGTGGGTGGGCTGGCTGCACCCGCCAACCCCTACCCTGTGGCGACCTTTGGATGACTGCCCAGGGCAGTGGGGCTATGGGGGGAGTCAGGGGTGCAGGAAGTGGCTCCCCTGCGGTGGCAGGAGTCAGTCAGTCATGAGGATGAGAGGGTGGCACCAGGTCAGGCCTGCCCCATCCTGCCCCAGCCCTGCCCCATCCTGCTCCAGCCTCTCCCAGATGGCCCCCTAGCCCAGCCCTGCCCTGCCCCAGCCTTGCCCAGCCCTGCCCCAGTTGTGCCCCATCCTGTCCCAGATGCCCCCAACCCTGCCCCAGCCCTACTCTATCCCTCCCCCTGTCCCAGTCCTGCCCTGTCCCTGCCCTGCTTCACCCATATCCCTGCCCTGCCCCAGTCCTGCCCATTGACTCAGGAGAGAGGAATCCAGAGCCCAGGAGGCTTCCTGGAGGCACAGGAGAGGGCATTTCAGAGGGAGGGTGTGGACACCAGCCTGGGGGAGGAGAAAGGAGCTCCTACCTGTTCCAGGGACAGACCTGCAAGAATTTTTTTTTGTGTGGGGCTTTCTTGTTGAGACTGGATGGGCCTCAGGGGGCCTGAGGGAGTCCAGGCTCCTTTGAGAAGCCCAGGGAGCTGTGGGAGGGACTGGCTGGGCTGGGCATCACTGCCCACCCTCTCTCCCTGCACCCTTCTCTGGGGATGGAGTAATGGGACCTTGGACTGGCCTCCTGGGAGGAAGCTGCTTGCTATATTCAGAGCCTGTCCCTCTTTCTCTTCTTCCTCTTCCTCCTCCTTCTCCCTCCTCCTCCTCCTCTCCTCCTTCAGCCCTGCCCTGGCACTTCCTCTGAGGCTGCACTGTCTTCCAGATTTGGAAGCCCTAAGGCTTCCTGGAGGGGGTATTTAGCCCGGCTGCTGTCCCCCCACCCTGCAACAGTGCTCGGGTCTCAAGTGGGAACATGGTGGAGCCTGCTAGAAGCTCTGCCCTGTGCAAGAAGCTTCTGGGAAGTTCAGCAGAGAGGAGGTGGGGTGCAAGAGAACAGTTGGCTCAGAGTGTGTGTGTGGGAGTGTGCAGCAGGGGTGCTGTGGGCTGCCTGTGACCCCCGTTTAGAGTGAGGCTGCCTGCCCCATGGTCAGCCTTCTGGAAGGAAGCAGTTTCCCCTTGTGAGTGAACTGCCCTGGTCTGCTCACAGACGGCTGCTTCCTGAGGACCAGTCCTGCTCTGGGATTGCTGGCTGGACATGCACGTGGGGTCGGGGGGTGCACAGCAGTGGGCCTGTGCTGAGGGCTGGGGCTTGGGCTGGGGGGGTTGCTGGCCTACCTGGCCAGACCCCTAGCTGTGCCTGGTGTGGGGTGGGTCACTTTCTGGGGGAACCCCGCAGGCTGGCTCATATTGGCAGCTGAGAGGCGCCTCCTCAGCCCCTCGTCCTGAGGGGTGCAGTGCCCGCAGTGCTGCCCGGCTCCAGGAAGGGTGTTGCTGGAGGCCAGAGTTCCCACTCTGTGCCGTGTTCCCGCCAGCCTCCTGCAGGTGCCCAGGCTGGGTCCTCACCCTGACTGTCCCCCGGGCAGCATGCCCATTCCACCTGGAGCTGTGTATCTCCCAGAGAGACTGGCCGGGACTGGGGGAGACTGGTGCCCTCACATGCCCCCCAAACCTTAGAGCAAGTGTCCTCTGAGCACAGTCCAGACTCTCCTTGACCTGCTTTGGGGTCGAGATCTTGGGCACCAGGCCTTCCTGCCCCATGGTCTGGGGTTCCAGGCTCCTCTGGCCCACCCTCACCCTTGGCACTGGAGCTCCCCTATGTCCCCCAGCAGCAGATCCCCCAACTCTTGAGTGTGGGGGGCTGTGCCCTCCCACAGATCTTTCAGCTCAGCTACCCCCCCCCCCCAGTGCCCTGAGTGCATCCTCGTGAGCCAGAACCCTCCAAGGTGCTACAGAGGGGCTGGCCGCAGGTCACTGGTGCAGAGCCACATACCCGCTGGGGTAGCCCAGGCCCTGGCTGCCACCTTTTGTTGATCTCCAGAGCCGCCCCCACCTCCTGTCCCACTGGAGGCTCAGGTCCCCAGTGTGCCCACGCCCCCCATGTCTGCCCTCTGTGGCACTGCTGACCTGTGACTTGTCTGACAGCAGACATGATGGGAGCTTCACAGAGCAGTGGTCTGGGAGGAGGCTATGTACCAGGCACAGGACTTGCAGGCCTGTGGGCCTGGGTGGGAATCTTGGCCCCACCTATGCAGAGTGGTGCTCTGGGGCTTGGGCTGGCATGCTCTCTCTCTCTCTCTCCCTCTCCCTCTCCCTCTCCCTCTCCTTCGCACATAGGTGCATCTTGTGGCCCAGAAGGAAGCGCAGTGGATAACACATTGGACTTTATTTATGTTGCCTCCAGGGTTATCACTAGGGCCTGGTGCCTGCACTATGAATCCACCGCTCCTAGCAGCCTTTTTTTTTCTCTCTCTCTTTTATAGACAGAGAGAGATTGAGAGGGGATGGGAAGATAAAGAGAAAGGCGCCTAGGGAGCCGGGCGTAGCGCAGCGGGTTAAGCGCACCATGGCGCAAAGCACAAGGACACAAGGACCGGAGTAAGGATCCCGGTTCGAGCCCCCCGGCTCCCCACTTGCGGGGGAGTCCCTTCACAGGTGGTGAAGAAGGTCTGCAGGTGTCTGTCTTTCTCTCCCCTTCTCTATCTTCCCCTCCTCTCTCCATTTCTCTCTGTCTTATCGAGTGACGACAACAATAACAACTACAGCAATAAAACAACAAGGGCAACAAAAGAGAAACTAAATAAATATTAAAAAACACCTTAAAAAAAAGAGAGAAAGACACCTGCAGACCTGCTTCACCCATTGTGAAGTGACCCCTCTGCAGGTGGGAAGCCGGGGGCTTGAACAGGGAACCTTGCACAGGTGCACTTAACCTGGTGTGCCACCGCCTGGCCCCCACCTGTCAGACTCTTGAGTGTGAGATTCCAGCATGAATCCCGGCATCATATATGCTGCACTGGTGCTCTGGTTCTAAATAATAAATCAGTAAACTTTCTCTTTCTCTTATTTATTTTTTTCCCAGAGCCCTGCTCAGCTCTGGCTTATGGTGGTAGGGATTGAACCTGGGACCTCTCATGCCTCAGACTTGAAGTCCTTTGGCATAACCACTATGGTATCTCTCTGCCCATAAATAAATTTAAAAAATCTTAAACTGTACAGAGTAATGGCGTTTCATGGAACAAGCAGCTTCTGGTTGGTCATGATGCTGAGCCTTGGTCCTGGGGCCTCCCTCTTGCCACTTGGCTCCTGTGACTCAAAGTCTCAGTCAGTTGAAAGGTCTGTCTGCCAGGCTTGACCCTCTTTCCTTTGCCTCAGGCTTTCTTCATTTCTTGGCATCTGGCCTCCACCCTCCCCCCAAAAATAAAGCTGACTACCTGCTGCCCGGTGAGTCCTGGTCCCAGCTGGCCTGGGCTCTGCTGCAGTGGGCATGACTGACAGTTGATTGCCGGATAGATTGAGAGCACCTGTGTTCACTGACACAAAAATGTTTCTTGAGAGAAATACGGGTTATTAGTAGCATGGGTGGCTGGGGAGGTGGTGCGGGGGTGAAGCGCTGGTCCTGAGTGTTCCCGGCATTGCATACACCGGACTGATGCTCTGGGTCAGTCTCCCTTTCCCCCTCCTCTTTCCCTTTCTGCCTCTCTTTCCCTTCCTCTCCCTCTCCCTCTCCCTCTGCCTCTGTCTCTGCCTCTGCCTCTCTCCCTCTCCCTCTCCCTCTGCCTCTGCCTCTCTCCCTCTGCTTCTCTCCCTCTCTGTCTCTCTATTATGCTATTGAGTAAATAAATCTTTTTAAAAATAGCATAGAGGGGTTGGGTGGTAGTGTACCCTTTATAGCACACACCTTTCCATACTCAGAAGCCGGGTACAAGCCTCTGTTCCCACCTGCAGGGGGAAACTTCATGAGTGGAGGAACAGTGCTGCAGTGGTCTCTCCTCTCTCCCTCCCCCCCCCTTAATATTCTGAGCATTAAGCATCCAGTATTTCTTTTTTTCTTTATATATATTATTGGACACATACAAAGAGAAATTGAGAGGAGTGACGGAGAGAGGGAAAGAGACTGAGAGATACCTGCAGCCCTGCTTCACCACTCATGAAGCTTTTCCCCTGCAGGTGGGGACCAGGGGCTTGAACCCGGGGCCTTGGGCACTGTAATGTGTGAGCTGAACCAGGTGTGCCACTGCCTGGCCCCTCTCATCTTCTATTGAGAGAGAGAGAGGGGAAGGAAGGGGGGAGAGGGAGAGAAGGAGGGAGAGAGAGGGAGGGGGAGGGAAGGAGGGAGGGAGGAGGGGACCACCACTGGCAACTGACTGGCGCAGTAGCCCCGATGGCAAACAAGCAAACATCACAGAGAGCCAGGAGATAGTTTACCTGGGAAAGCGGGGTCTGAGCCCTGGCGTCACATGGGAGCTCCCCACATGGTGGAGCAGCACCACGACAGCTCTCCCTTTCTGTCCTTGCTCTACCTTTTTCTCTCTCTGAAATAGAGAGAATGAAAAAGCTGGCCTACTGGTACTAAGGTTGCACATTTGAGAGGCCCTAGTGTCACAAAAAAGAAGAAAAAGGGGCGGAGGGTAGCTAACATAATGGTTATGCAAACAGACTCTCATGCCTGAGGCTCCAGAGTTCCAGGTTCAATAATCCCCTGCCCACCATCAGCCAGAGCTGAACTGTGCTCTGGTTAAAAAATAAAAAGAAAAAGGCAACAAAAACCCTGAGTAGGAGCTTGGAGATATCTCAGTGGATAGAGCGAATGCCTTGTTGTGCCTGAGGCCCTGGGTCTGACACCACAGGGGAGCCCCGTGAATGTGCAGAGGGAGCCCTGGGGGTGTGGGCAGCGCCGTGCTTGGAGCCTCTCCCTGAGCACATTAAGAAAGAACAGTGTGTGGTGGCCACTTCCTTCATCTTTGTTCTGCACGCTTTTACTTAATGTAAGCAAACCCAAAGGGAGCCTCTGGGAAGGTGGGCTTCATTTTATTTATTTAGGATACTTATTCTTATTTTTTAATATTCATTTATTCCCTTTTGTTGCCCTTGTTGTTTAACATTGTTGGGGTTATTGATGTCGTTGTTGTTGGATAGAACAGAGACAAATGGAGAGAGGAGGGGAAGACAGGGGAAGAGAAAGACACCCGCAGACCTGCTTCACTGCCTGCAGGTGGGGAGCTGGGGGCTCGAGCCGAGGGCTCGAACCAGGATCCTTATGCCAGTCCTTGCACTTTACGCTCTGGTCCATGTGCTGCCAGGGATTGAAATCAGGACCTCATGCTTGAGAGTCAGTGCTTTTTCCACTGTGCCACCTCCTGGACCACATCCATTTTTATTTTTATAACTATAGCTCTATTTTTTTTGTCCATTTTCCTCTTTTCTTTAATTAAAAAAAATATCTTTCTTTTAACCAGAGCACTACTCAGCTCTGGCTGATGGTGGTGCAGGGGATTGAACCTGGGACTTTGGAGCCTCAGGCATGAGAGTCTTTTTGCATAACCATTATGCTATCTACCCTCTGCTCTCTTCTCTAAGTCACACCTACATCTGTTACTGAGTATCCTTCCCCCCCACCTCTCTGGATCCTGATGGAACTAACTCAAATTTTTAATTAGATTCAGAAGAATTTGGCTGAGACTCTAAGAAGGTTTTTCATGTGCTCTTTTTAAACCACATTTAAAAAGAATCATATATTAATGAGGAAGAAGCAGAGCACTGCTTTAGACTCACTCACATAGTGCCAGGGATTGAACTTGAAACCTCACGCCCAAGAGTCCTATACCCTATCCACAGAGCTGCTTCCCAGATACCGTCACCTGCAGCCTTCTAAATGTGCAGCCTCAGAGCTGGGCCGCAGACCATGTGCGTGTCAGAGCTGTCGGTGTAGCTGTCTGGTCCATCATTACATCACTCCTCCAGACTACCGGATGGGGGATGGGGGCGGGGGCCATGTAGCTTACTGTTATGAGCCTGCCGTGCCAGGGTTCTGGGGGTTGTGTTGGTTATTAGGCCAGGGCCCCTGCATTGCTTAACGCTGTGCTCTATTTACATAATCATATCTGAGATGCGCCCTGCCTACAGGGCATTGTTTAATCCCCACTGGTTAGAACCTTCCCAACAGCTGGAGACCTGCCCTGCCTGCAGGGCGCTGGTTTAATCCCCATTGGTTAGATGGAAGCTCGCTATGCTCAGCTCTTTCCCCGTCTCTCTACCCACTCTTCTGCGTATTTCCTTTTCCGACCTACCACTTCCGCTTCAGAAAATATAAATGCAGATCAATAAAGCCAGCGTGGCATTGCGTTCCCACTCAGCCATGAGTTCCTGGTCATCTCTCTCCCGCCCAGGAAGCTAGCCCGGCAGGGTTGCACCCCCACCCCAGTGGGCTGAGCTTATGAGTGTCTTGATCAAACCCTCCTGTTGGCCTTGGACGTGCGTGCTCCTGGGCCTCTGGGGCCAGCCCTGACCACTGTGTTCTCTGGCCTTGGGAGACACAGGGAGAGTAGCTGGGGTACAGTCCTCAGTCCCCATGTCTCCAGCCTTAGGGGACACGGGGGTGTTAGAGTGGCTGGGGTGGGCATAGTGGTTGGGGGGCTGCCACACCTGCTCTGTTCCCTGTGTCTCACGGAGGCCTGAGGCCCTTCCTGGGCATCTGCCGGCTGCTCGTTGCCCTGTACAACCTGAGTGGGGACAGGCTCTTCCTCCCTGTCCCCGGTGAGGTGAGGGCAAGCCTGTGGGTGCACACTGGTGGGGTGCAGCTCGGACTGAGCAGGGTCAGGCCCCGGGGCTAGCTCCTCTGCCTCTGGGTGGGGTGGGGGAGATGCTGGGACCCCCTCACTGACCCTGCTTTCCGTCCAGGTCAGGACAGATCCACATCCAGAGGCCAGGCAGCCGTGCCACCATGGCAGGTAAGAAGGGGTGTGAGGGTAAGCGCAGGCCCCCAGCCCCTCGGTTTGGGGGTATCAGGTCCTCTCTGCCTCTAGTCCCCTCTGTCCAAGACTCTCAACTCCATGACATTTGTCAGTCTGCTGACCTTAGGGACCGGCTATGTCCTTGGCCTTGCAGCTTGGTGGCCCTGGCCCTGCCCCTCTGTCACCACTGTCCCCAGGACTGTCTACCATGCGAGACCTCAAGGCCTGGCTGGGTCAGTCCCCCACTCCTGGGTCAACCAAGGCCTGGGGAGGTGACCGGCGTGAGATCTTGGCTGCTGCAGGGTGGCCACCAGGACAGAGGGCAGGGCCACTGCAGGAGGGGACACCGCAGTGACCGTGTCACCTCCCTACAGAGCGTGTGAACAACTTCCCCCCGCTGCCCAAGTTCATCCCGCTGAAGCCCTGCTTCTACCAGGACTTTGAGGCGGACATCCCCCCCCAGCACCTCAGCATGACCAAGCGCCTCTACTACCTCTGGATGTGTGAGTGGGCACAGGGCAGGGGTGCGGGCTGGGGGTACAGGCTGGATGTGTGAGTGGGCACAGGGCAGGGGTGCGGGCTGGGTGTACAGGCTGGATGTGTGAGTGGGCACAGGGCAGGGGTGCAGGGGCAGGGCTACAGGCTGGATGTGTGAGTGGGCACAGGGCAGGGGTGCAGGCTGTATGTGTGAGTGGGCACAGGGCAGGGGTGTGGGGCGGGGGTACAGGCTGTGTGTGTGAGGGGGCACGGGGCAGGGGTGCAGGGGCGGGGTACAGGGTGGATGTGTGAGTGGGCACAGGGCAGGTGTGCGGGACAGGGGTACAGGCTGGATGTGTGAGTGGGCACAGGGCAGGGGTACAGGCTGTGTGAGTGGGTACAGGGCAGGGGTACAGGCTGTGTGAGTGGGCACAGGGCAGGGTGCGGGGCAGGGGTACAGGCTGCATGTTTGAGAGGACACAGGGCAGGGGTACAGGCTGCATGTTTGAGAGGGCACAGGGCAGGGGTACAGGCTGTGTGAGTGGGCACAGGGCAGGGGTACTGGCTGCATGTTTTAGTGGGCACAGGGCAGGGGTACAGGCTGTGTGAGTGGGCACAGGGCAGGGTGCAGGGGCAGGGGTACAGGCTGGATGTGTGAGTGGGCACAGGGCAGGGTGCAGGGGCAGGGGTACAGGCTGTGTGAGTGGGCACAGGGCAGGGTGCAGGGGCAGGGGTACAGGCTGTGTGAGTGGGCACAGGGCAGGGGTACAGGCTGGATGTGTGAAAGGGTTACACAGGGCAGGGGTGTGGGGCGGGGTCACAGGCTGTATGTGTGAGATGGTTACACATGGTAGGGGTGTGGGGTGGGGTCACAGGGACCAGCTCCACCCAGCCTCTGCTCCCCAAGCCTCCCACCCTCAGGGCTGAAGTGGGGTCTCCAGAGCGGCTCTCCTGCCCTGCCCAACACCCTTGGGTGCAGTTTCCCTGGTGAAGCTTGAGAACCCTCAGAAGCTTTTGGAGCTGGGGCCCACAGGCTGGCAGGACCCCATCGGGCCAGTGCCTGGGACAGGCAGGGTGATGGCTCAGGGTCCCGGGCCATCTATGGTAGCTTCACCGCTGGGGATCTAGGGCTCTGACACACTGAGACCGTGGCCACCTGCTGCAGGTAGGTGCATGTTGCCGTGAGAAAGGTGTGCTCTAGGAGGGCATGGCTGTGTCTGCCAGCTGACACCCCTGGGGAAACGGCTGCTCAGTGCCAGGACCCAGAGCCCAGGCGTGGCCGCAGGGTGTCTGCTGGGGCAGATGGCCCTGAAGCAGTCCCGTGTGCAGGGGTGACTGCTGGGAGGTGGTCAGTGCAGCAGCCCATCCCGGAGGGGCTGGAACTCGGTCTGTAGTGGACTGAGGACTCCACCCCTGACCTCAGGCACAGGAGCAGTGTCCAGGGTGTGGGCTCCACTTCCCAAGGCTGCCTCTTCCCCAAACACTGTCCCACACCGAGCTTCGGGCCCAAGACTGCTCAGACACTGTCCCCAGATCACTGGTTCAGGACAGCATGGGGACAGTTGGGTAGGAGAAAGAGGGGTGTATTTTAAAATTTTATTTATTTATTTATTAGATAGAGACAGAAAGAAACTGATAAGGAGGAGGAGAGAGAGAGGGAGAAACAGAGAGACACCTGCAACCCTGCTTCACCACTTGCGAAGCTTTCCCCCTGCAGGTGGGGACCAGGGGCTTGAACCCAGGGTCCTTGTGCACCTTAATGAGTGTGTGCTCAACCAGGCATGCCGCCACCTGGGCCTGAGAGGGATGTATTCTAAAAAATTTTTCTTCCTTTAATATTTATCTTAGCAGAGCACTGCCCAGCCTGGTTTATGGTGCATCAGGTTCATACTCTCTCCTGTACCCTTTATTTCTCTCTTTATTGGGTAGAGACAGAGAGGGAGAGGGAGAGGGAGAGGGACAGAGAGACACCTGCAGACCTGGGTCCTTGTACATGGTGACGTGTGCACCACCTCCCTGCCCCTCCCTTTGTGTCTTTATGGGGCTCGCTCCCAGGCCTGAGTGGGAGGCCCCCTGGCCACCGAGGACTGCACCTGTCTTCAGCCCCACCCTCCCTGGAGCAAGATGGAAGTACCAGCTTTCAGCTCCCCCGCCAGTGCCCCAGGGCTCCCCAGAGATGCCCCCTCGTGGAGCAGGGGTCCCCTCACTTGGCGGAACTGCAGGCCAGGCCTGGGGGGACGAGATGCACTTGGCTCCTTTGAGCAAACATCTCTGTGCTGTCAGTCACAGCATTTGGGTGAAGAAGTGTCTGTTCCCAGGGTCACTAGCTGCACAGGGGACTGACCCGAGGTGTGGGAGTGAGTTGGAGGTCAGCTGCTGTGCTGAGAACAGGTGGAGCATTGAGGGGCCTGAGGAGGGGAGTCGGCTGTCTGTGGGCAGTGGTCCGCCGCTGCGGTCGGTCAGCTTGGCTGCTGTGAACGTCGGGTCCTGCAGGTTCTCTGGGGGGAGTCGGGTGCTGTGGTCCAGGGTGAGTGTGACCAGAAGGGCATGAAGGAGGAGAGTGGGGGTCACAGGCCCTGCTGGATAGAGAGGCTGGAGAGACAAGTGCCTAGAGATGGTGTGGAGTTTGGGGGCCATTGGGAGAGGGCAGACTCGAGACTGGAAGCCAGCACTCGGGCAGACTGCTGTCCACTCTGCGTGGGGAGAGACTGCTGTCTACTCTGCATGGGGAGCAGACGGAGCAGCAAGGACCCAAGCCCTGAAACCTGAGACTATGAAGAGGGACTAGGGCTGAGCACTGACCACACAGGACACCCCCTCCTCACGAGGGCCTGTTGGGCTACAGTGCAGTGACCACACGTGACCACATGTGACCACATGGGTGACTGACTGCCTGGTGACCAGGCCACTCATGGTGATCACAGTAATCACACAGTGACCACATGTTGTCTACATAGTGACCACTTGGTGACCACATAGATGACCACATGGTGACTACACAGTGTCTACATGGTGACCACACTGTGAGTGCCTGGTGACAAGGCCACTCATGGTGATCACACAGTGACCACACAGGTGACCACAGTGACCACATGGTGAGCACACGGAGAGTGCCTGGTGACAAGCCACTCGTGGTGATCACACAGTGACCACACAGGTGACCACATGGTGACCACACAGGTGGCCACAGTGACCACGTGGTGAGCACACGGTGAGTGCCTGCTGACAGGACCACTCATGGTGCCTGCACAGTGACCACACAGGTGACCACATGGTGACCACACAGGTGGCCACAGTGACCACGTGGTGAGCACACGGTGAGTGCCTGCTGACAGGACCACTCATGGTGCCTGCATAGTCACATGCCTGTCTTTGCAGTCAGGGATGGGGGCACTCAGCCCCCCAGCTGGATTCAGAGCTATAAATGCCTGATCCCCTCAGGTGAGCAGCTCTTGAGGCGCTTAAGGGCTCTGCGAGGGGCGAGAGATGGGAGTATGGACAGGGGCTGTGCAGCCAAGGCCACCTCCCTTGCGTCACTGCCCCCTGCCCTCCGCCCCCTGTCCCCCCTGCCCTGTATGTACAGCAGGTCTGGGGAGTGGCTTCCAGGTGTCCAGAGACCTGGCTTTGGGGCTTTTTGGACCTGATGGCTGTGGGCTCAGATAGCCCTGGGCACCTACCGGTCTGGGTGGACTGGGCGCGAGGAGGGCTGTGGGGGAGGAAGCAGCCAGCAGCTGGGGCTGGACTCACAGCCAGCTGCGTCGCTGTGTCACTGTGTCGCTGGCTCTGGGAGCCTTCCCCTCCCTGGGGTGTTCTGCCACAGGGGAGAAGCCTCCGGAGGGGCCCCTCTGAGGGGAGCAGCACCCTGCCTCTTGGTCCTGAGGCCCAGCCAGCAGCGGGGCCTGGTCTTGACGCCTGCCTTTTCCTCACATCTGCGCTCTCTGTCTGTGGTGCGGGCTCCGTGTGTCTGTGTGTCTGTGCACGTGCTCCCGGCTCTGCAGTGAACGGTGTCACGCTGGCCGTGAACCTGGTGGGCTGCCTCGCGTGGCTGATCGGAGGCGGGGGAGCCACCAACTTCGGCCTGGCCTTTCTCTGGCTCATCCTCTTCACTCCCTGCTCCTATGTCTGCTGGTTTCGGCCCATTTACAAGGCCTTCAAGTAAGTGGGGGCGTGAGCCCCAGCCTGTCTGTCCTCACCCCTCCGCCCCTGCCCCCTCCACAGCTCCATCTCCAGGAGGGACTGGGCTGCCAGGGCTGAGGCTCCTCCTCTGTCCTCTCCTTCCTCATACTCGGGGGGGGGGGGGGGGGGGGGGCTCAGACTCCGGGCCCTCATCCTTCTTCACACTCAGCGGTGCAGACACTGCCCTCCCTGGGCAGCTGTTTCCAGTTTGGCCATGGAGCCCACATCTCTCTCTCTCTCTCTCTCTCTTGTTTTAAAGATTTTATTTATTTATTAATGAGAAAGATAGGAGGAGGAGAGAGAAAGAACCAGACATCACTCTGGCACATGTGCTGCTGGGGATCGAACTCAGGACCTCATGCTTGAGAGTCCAAAGCTTTATCACTACGCCACCTCCTGGACCACATGAGCCCACATCTCTTGGTGGGGCTGCACGCTGCACAGGGCTGGTGGCTTGGTGGCACCCCCACCCCCATCTGTGCTCACCCTGCTCAGATGCCAAGGTGGCTTCAGGTCTCTGCCCAGGCCCACCCTGTGGCTCCTGGAGGGCTTTCCTGGTGCCGAGGGACTGTCCTTCCCTGTGCCTGGAAGCTGTCTGTCTCGGTGCCACTGGACTTCCCAGGCCTCACATGCCATCACCTGCTGGACTGCCTGATACATCACCTCCCTGGACACCGAGGTGGTCTGTCCGGCCGCAGTGGACCCTCCGTGCACTCACCAGCATTGGTGTGATAAACAGTCCCTGTGGGGACCCCTCAGGGCTTCCCGAGGGCCACGCCACTTGCTGGCCTCAGGGGAGGCCAAGAAGGCCTTGAGGTGGGAGGCCAGACTGCCCGTGACAGTGGCGTCCCCTCTGCAGGACAGACAGCTCCTTCAGCTTCATGGCCTTCTTCTTCACCTTCATGGCCCAGATGGTCATCAGCATCATCCAGGCTGTGGGCATCCCTGGCTGGGGTGTCTGGTAAGGGCCAGGGTGGTGCCCGGCTGTGACTGCCCCCTGGGGACCCCCGCTACCCGGGGAGCAGGGCCTGAGGTGTTGTAGTGGATACAGCCGGGAGTGGGGGAGGGGAACCTGCAGCAGTTTTTTTGGGGGGTCCAGCACCATGAGAACTGGGGGGAGGAAGCCTGTCCGTGGACCTTGGGGACCCTGACATGCTGCCTCCCAGTGTCAGTGAGATGGTCCTCATGCACCTCACAGGGCCGCCTCGCTGTGACACTGGGCTGGGTGACGCTGGGCTGGGCTGGGCTGGGCTGGGGACCCCTCCGACCACCTGACCGCCTGCCTCTCCCCACAGCGGCTGGATCGCCACCATCACCTTCTTCAGCACGAATGTGGGCTCCGCTGTGGTGATGCTCATCCCCACCATCATGTTCACAGTCGTTGCTGTCTTCTCCTTCATCGCCCTCAGCATGGTGGGTGCCGGCCCTGGGCAGGGCGATGGGAGGGGGGCTCCCCGGCACCTGTGGCTGCGTCCTGGCCCTCTGGCCTTGACCTCCCTGTCCCCCCCCCCGCTCCCCCCCCAGGTTCATAAGTTCTACCGGGGCAGCGGGGGCAGCTTCAGCAAGGCCCAGGAGGAATGGACAACAGGCGCCTGGAAGAACCCCCACGTGCAGCAGGCGGCCCAGAATGCGGCCATGGGGGTGGCCCAGGGTGCCGTGAGCCCGCCGCAGGCTCAGTACTCAGCCACCCCCAACTACACCTACTCCAACGAGATGTGAGCCTGGAGCTGGCAGGCAGGGTGGCCTGGAGCCCGCAGACGGGACCGCAGGCTCCGCTCCCCTTGGTACAGAATCGGAGTTCTATACATGTACATATACGCCCCATGCCCCCTGTTCTCAGAGCTGGGCTGCCCGGCACCGTCCCTGGGGCGGCCATCTCCCCCTTCGTGAAGTCCAGTGCAGTGGGCATCCCTGTGTCGCCGTGGTGCTAGGTGTCCGTTTAGAACCTGACTGCCCTTGCCCCCCAGGCTGCCTCTGAGCCTGCCAGGACGCCTGGTGGAGAGCTGGCCCCTCCCTACCTGCAAGGCCCAGACTCTCTTCTCACATGACCTCTTGTCCCCAAGGCTGAGTGTCCACATGTCCCCTGAGACAGAGCCCACAACCACATCAGAGGGGCATTTGGGGCTCAGCCCTGTCCTGGTAGGGGACCTCCCTGGGCCCTGACAACAGGGGTGGACACTGCTCAGCTTGGCTGCAGGCACAGACTCCCTGCCCTGCCCTGTCCCCCTTCCCAGAGCCTCCCTCCAGCTCTGCCCTGTCCTTGAAGACAGTCACTGTCCCCTGAAGAACTCCAGGCCAGGGGCAGAGGCCGTGTGAGTGACTGGCCTGGGTGGGGCCTGGCTGTCCAAGCCCTGTGGCAGGTGTGTGGGACATGGGAGTTGCTCAGTGTGGGTCTGTCAGGTAGAGGGGAGGCAGTTGGTGTTGGGGAGCCTGCCCCCATCTACTGTGTCCCAGGGTGTCTCTGAGCACCTGCAGTAGGTGCAGTAAGGACCCCTGCCTGTGGCCCATCCAGTCTTGTGAGGCTGTCCTCCATGAGGCCCTGGCTCTGAGCTGGTGGGCAGTGGCTTCTCAGGGCGGTTGCTGTCAACTGGCCAGTCTGCTCCTGTAGTCTGACCTGTAACCCACGCCCACGGATCCACTCTGGGCTGCTCCTGAGGGGCTCTGACCCGGGCCCCAGAATTCTGTTCCCAGTGCCCCCTTGGGTTGGCTTTCTCCTCTGTTTTTTGGGAAGCAGCTGCCAAAGCCCCCAGTCTGGCCTGAGGCTCAGGCCCCATATCAGGTCTCCCTCAGCCCCACTGCTGCCCCCTCAGTTGAACTCTGGAAACAAGTGTGGTCCAGGCCAGGCCTGGGACCTGTCCCATGCTGTCCTTCCTGGCTCAGCCCTGACTATGTGTGGCCCTGGGGTGCAACTCTGAGCTTCCCTGGGGAAGGAACCAGAGTGGGCTTGGGGCCGTGCTGGGGGGGGTTGCTCTGGAGCTCCTGGTCCTTGCAACCCGCCAGCCACCTGCTTATGTGCCGGCTGGTGACACCTGCTCCTTGTCCTGGGGACTGCTGGCCGTCTCTCCAGCTGGCAGGTATCCTTCCTCAAGCCATGTGTCTGTCTGGGAATCCCGTGAACACAATAAAGGGAGCACTGGGTCTGTGTGTCTGCATCCTGTCTCCTGGGGCTTGCAAGGGAGTGTGGGCACAGGTGGGCATCGGGTGTGCAGGGTGGACAAGGGGGTGTAGGCACAGGAAGACGAGGTTGTGGGTGGGGTGAGGGCACGGGTGGTAGTGGTGGGTGGTTCTGACGACCCTCTGACCGCGGTTCTGCCCCCAGGAGTCACCTTGAATGACCCTGGACTTGAGCAGAGGCCCCAGTTGCTAAGAGGCTGGGCCAGGATGCAGGTCACTGTGGGCGGGGCTGTGTGCGGGTCACTGTGGGCGGGGCTGTGTGCGGGTCACTGTGGGCGGGGCTGGATGCAGGTCACTGTGGGCGGGGCTGGGTGCGGGTCACTGTGGGAGGGGCTGGATGCAGGTCACTGTGGGCGGGGCTGGGTGCCGGTCACTGTGGGAGGGGCTGGGTGCGGGTCACTGTGGGCGGGGCTGGGTGCGGGTCACTGTGGGCGGGGCTGGGTGCGGGTCACTGTGGGCGGGGCTGGGTGCGGGTCACTGTGGGCGGGGCTGGGTGCGGGTCACAGTGGGCGGGGCTGGGTGCGGGTAACTGTGGGCGGGGCTGGGTGCGGGTCACTGTGGGCGGGGCTGGGTGCGGGTCACTGTGGGCGGGGCTGGGTGCGGGTCACTGTGGGCGGGGCTGGGTGCGGGTCACTGTGGGCGGGGCGGGGCTCGGGTCATTGTGGGCGGGGCTGCGTGCGGATCACTGTGGGCGGGGCTGGGTGCGAGGCAGGGTGCAGGGCAGGACCTGCTCAGGCCACCCGGAGGCAGACAGGGCGAACTACAATTCCCAGTGAGCTGCGCGACCACGCCAGCAGCCAGCTGCTGTCGCGAGATTACGTGCTACTTGCGTCAGTCGGTGGCTACTGAGTTCCCGCGATAGTTGGATCTGGAGAAGCACCTGCACGGGTGAGCAGCGGGGGCGGGGTCTGCGTTTCAGGGGTTCTCAGTTTCCGTGTGAGAGACGTGGGCCCGAGAGATGGTCTCTGTGTGAGAATCTCTGAGTCTGTGAGGAGAAAGACACCCTGTGTGAAAAAGTCTCTGTGAGAGAGTCTCCGTGTGAGAGTCTGTGAGGAAGACACCCTGTGTGAAAAAGTCTCTGTGAGAGAGTCTCCGTGTGAGAGTCTGTGAGGAAGACACCCTGTGTGAGAGTCTCTGTGAGAGAGTCTCCGTGTGAGAGTCTGTGAGGAAGACACCCTGTGTGAAAGAGTCGCTGTGAGAAAGACACCTTGTCTGAGAGAGTCTCTGAGGGACACCCTGTGAGAGAGAGCCAGATGTGAGAGCGGGGCTGCTCCGCACCCCTCCCTTCTGTGAGTGCGCCCCCAGCACCCGGGGTGTGTGGGGTGGGTGCGGCAGAGGCGTTGTGAGTGCACAGGGCCGGGGGCGGCGCGGTGCCCCGCTGTGCCTCCCTGGGTGGTGCTGGTGGGCCACCCCGCCACCCTAGCGCTGGCTTCAGGAGCAAATCCCGACGAGCTTCCCAACGGGCAGGAGCGGAAGCCCCGCCAGGTGTGCAGGGGCGAAACTGAGGGAGCTCTGGAGCGCGGGGTGGGCGCGGGGTGGGCGCGGGGCCCTGCCCTCTGGAGCGCGGGGTGGGCGCGGGGTCCTGCCCTCTGGAGCGCGGGGTGGGCGCGGGGCCCTGCCCTCTGGAGCGCGGGGTGGGCGCGGGGTGGAGCGCGGGGCCCTGCCCTCTGGAGCGCGGGGTGGGCGCGGGGTGGAGCGCGGGGCCCTGCCCTCTGGAGCGCGGGGTGGGTGCGGGGCCCTGCCCTCTGGAGCGCGGGGTGGGCGCGGGGCCCTGCCCTCTGGAGCGCGGGGTGCAGGCTCCCTTCTGTCCGGTGCTGGAGCTGGCAGTGGCCGTCCCTGGCTGCCCAAGTGTGACCTACCATTGGTGCACAAGACACATGGACTTAGTGACAGCGCCTTGAAGAGGGACCTGCTCCTGCAGAGCTTGTGAGAAGAGTGGGCTGGCCAGCCAGCCAGGGCCAGCACTCCCCAGGAGCCCTCCTTTCCTGGACCACAGTGCCCCGCCACAGGACTCTCACACTGGGCGGTCTCTGGCGGGCGACGAGGGTGAGCCTGCTTGGGCCAGCGTGAGGGACCTGGAGGTCAGGGCCAAGGCTGTAGGTTCGGACCCTCCTCGGGGCCTCGTCTGCCCCCGGTCTGCACTTGCTGCCCCAGTGCCTTTCTGTGAGGACCAGGAAGCCTTTCCTCCATCCAGCTCCACCCGCGTCAGGCTCCTTAGAGCCTGGGCCCGGCGTGTTGCGGGCTCTGTCTGGAGGCAGAGAGGCGGCCGTTTTCCTAGTGGCCCCTTTGTGTGATGGAGGCCTGCGCCCAGCCTTTACCAGTTGCCAGCAGCTCCTGCTGCCCAGGAGGTTTGTGGCTGGCAGGACCCGGGACAAGAGGCACTAGCTGCAGCCCCAAGGACACACCTGTCACAGGGGCTTCAGAGAAGGAGAGTCATTAGTTCAGCTTTGCTGCCATTTTTATTTTTTATTTTATTATCTTTGTTTATTGGATAGAGACAGCCAGAAATTTAGAGTAAGGGGAAGACAGAGAGACACCTGCAGCCCTGCTTCACCACTCAAAGCTTTTCCCCTGCAGGTGGGGACCAGGGGCTTGAACCTGGGTCCTTGTGCACCATAACATGTGCACTCAACCAGGTGTGCCAACACCTGGCCCTTCTTTTTTATTCCCTTTTTGTTGCCCTTGTTTTATTGTAGTAATTATTGTTGTTATTGATGTTGTTGGACAGGACAGAGAGAAATGGAGAGAGGAGGGGAAGACAGAGAGGGGGAGAGAAAGACAGACACCTGCAGACCTGCTTCACTGCCTGTGAAGCGACTCCCCTGAAGGTGGGGAGCTGGGGGCTCAATCCAGGATCCTTATGCTGGTCCTTGTGCTTTGCGCCATGTGCGCTTAACCTGCTGCGTTACCGCCTGATTCCCCCTTTTTTTTAAAATGCCAGGGCTTTGTCGAGGCTTTGTGCTGCACAATTCTACTGGTCCTGGCACATCTTTTCTTTACATCTAGAGTGTTAGACACACACACACACACACACACACACACACACACACACACACACACACACACACACCATACAGCCTGCTGCAGTACTTGTGAAGCAGCTCCTCTGTGTGCTGCTCCAGTGCTGTGCTGAGGGCTCAAACCCAGGTGCTCACAAATAATAAAATGTACATTCTGTTCATATCAAGTGAGCCTGCTCCTGGCCCCCAGGACTTGAATTTATTTTATTTTGTTTTTAAGAGCAACACAAAAAACTGCTGCCAACTGCCACTATCCCTGGGGCTGTCCAGCTGAGCTGGTTTGACTTTACCTTCAGGTGGTGGTAGTGGGGGAGCAGGATAGCATAATGGTTCTGCAAGACTTCATGCTGGAGGCATCTGAGGTCCCAGGTTCAATCTTCAGCACCATCATAAGCCAGAGCTCAGCGATGGTCTGGAAAAAAGTAAATAAGTGAGGGGGCCGGGTGGTGCACCTGGTTGAATGCACTATTACAGTGTGCAAGGACCTGGGTTCGAGTCCCCGGTCCCCACCTGCAGGGGGGAAGCTTTGCAGGTGGTGAAGCAGGACTGCAGGTGTCTCTCTGTCTCTCTCCCTCTCTGTCACCCCCTTCCCTCTTGATTTCTGGCTGTCTCTATCCAATAAATAAGGATAATTAGAAAAAAAGGAAATAAATGAGTTAAGTTAGCCAGGTTTCACATGGACAGCATGCCTGCGCTGTGATGCGTCACCAAGGCCCTTGCCAGTTCCCATCTTTCAGGAGGTGTTGGTGCTGTGGTGTCTTTTCCTCTGGCTCTGGCTCTGGCTCTGTGTTAGCCCAGAGCAGGGAAGACAAAATATCCAACTATCCAGTTTCTTTTTTTTTTTTCCTTTATTGGAGATTAATGGTTTAAAATACAATGGTTTGTACATGTGTAACATTTCCACATAACAATACAATCCCTACTAGGTGACTGTACAGTTTCTAAACCCAGGTACATGCAGCTCCTGCCCCCTTCCACCTTTTGAGACAAGGTGGAGGCTTGGGTCCTTGGCCACTGAGCCTGTCAGGCGGGTCCCAGTGAAGAGGGCTTGGTGACTGTGCACCCTGGCACAGAGCAAAGGAAAAGACCCTCATCTGCCTTTAGGTCCCGAGGGCACCATGGAGCCTTGGCCGGCTGGCCCCCCTATGGAGCCTGGGTCCTCATGTCCGGCTGCTGCCCCTGTGGAGAGACAGTTTCGCATCCTTGTGGGTGTCACCGGCAGTGTGGCTGCACTGAAATTGCCTCTTCTGGTGTCTAAACTTCTGGACATTCCTGGCGTGAGTACCATGGCCACTGACCTCTGGCATGCTGCCCTGGCCACTCTTTGGGTGTTTCCGGGATCTTCTCTCTGCATAGTGCAGCTCCAGGAAAGGAGCTCAGGGCTCCCAAGGGACCTGCCTCCAGGCTCCCACTGCCTTGAATCCTAATCTCCCCTATTTTTAAAGAATATTTTATTTACTTATTTTCCTTTTTTGTTGCCCTTGTTTTTATCATTGTTGTGGTTATTATTATTGTTGTTATTGATGATGTTGTTGGATAGGACAGAGAGAAATGGAGAGAGGAGGGGAAGACAGAGAAGGGGAGAGAAAGACAGACACCTGCAGACCTGCTTCACAGCCTCGAACTAGGATCCTTATGCTAGTCCTTGTGCTTCGCACCACCTGCGCTTAAGCCGCTGCACTACAGCCCAACCCCCCGCCCTCATTTGTATTTGAACCCCAGGCTCTGCTGCCCTGAGCCCTAGCTCTGGCCGTGGTGGTGTGGGGCATTGAACCTGTGTCTTCTGCCCCTGTGCTTGCTCCCTGGCCCTCTGGGCAGCTTCTCTCCAGGGACGACACCAGGCTGTGGGCAGTACTGGGCCAACGGGTGATGATCCTCGACTGCGTCACGCCTTCTGTCTTCTGCTCCTCACCGTGGCCTGTGCTTTGGGGGCCCTGGACAGGATGCCCTCTCTCCTTCCTGGATCCCTCAGAGAAGAGCCCCTGGTCCCCTGCCCCCAGTGTTGTGTTTGCTTTCTTGTAAACTGGCACATAAAGGATCAGAGCCATGAGGCTAGGAGGTGAACTGGGTTTTCTTAGAAGTACTGTAGCTGTGGGTGTGGACCCTGAGGGGGTGGGGAGTCCGCAGTCAGGTAGGGCTGGGCTGGGGGTGGGTGCCCCCAACAGGAAGTAGCTGGGTCCTTGCAGGAAGGTGGGTGGATCAGACACCTGGGGCTGGAGGAGGGCCTCCGTGACAGCCTAGGGTTTGACCAGAGACTCAGGCCCAGGAGGCACCGGGGTTACTGGAGAGGGACCCTGTGCTGGGATGGCTTTGGGGTTCCCCGGGGGGCAGCTGGCTCTGCCACAGCACCTTAATGTCCAGCAGGGGGCAGTGTGCACCCACAGGATTGCTTTGCATCCAGGCAGGGCCCTGTGATCTTTCCCTTTTTAACTTGAGTCACCCTGTTTTTTAACTTGAGTCACGCGTGTTTGTACTCACGGGTGATTTACTGGGTTTCTGTGGTCATTCTAGTCCTGTCTTGTTTCGGTCCGGGTGGTCTCCTTTGGTATTCCTAGTTGATCCGGGAGAGGAGAGGAGAGGAGAGGAGAGGAGAGGAGAGGAGAGGAGAGGAGAGAAAGCGATCTGCTGCTCGTAGCTCCGCCTCCGGAAGTCGAATCCCGCTTTCAAAAATTTTTATATCTTAGCAGTAGAGGGAAGCAGAACATCACTGTTACATATGCGATGTTGGGGATTGAACTTGGGACCTCTTGCTTTGAACTCCAAAGCTCTGACCGCTGCACCACCTGCTCCCCTTGGTGCTGAGTGGAGCCTGAGGACTTGTGGGAGGGCTGTCCCTTGACCAAGTCTCTCTTTTTTTAAAGAATTTATTTATTTATTCATGAGAAAGATAGGAGGAGAGAAAAAACAGACATCACTCTGGTACATGTGCTGCCGGGGATCGAACTCAGGACCTCATGGTTGAGAATCCAGTGCTTTATCCACTGTGCCACGTTCTTGACCACTTGACCAAGTCTTGTTTGGGAATTGGGTGGTCGTCCTGGGTTGTGCTGGCTGGGCGCTGCCAGGAGGATGGGCCAGATCCAGGAGCTTTGTGGCCAAGCAAGCAGGTGGACAGGTGGGGTTTCCAAGGCAACAGGGAGAGGCCTTTGAGGGCGAAAGCTGCTTGGGACTGATCAGACCTGCACCCCAGCCCCCACCCTGGACCCCAGCCCCACCCCGGACCCCCAGCCCCCCACCCCGGACCCCCACTCCCCACTCTGGTCCTCAGCCTCCCACCTGGCTGTGAGAAGCTGCCCCCTTTGTCCTGCAGGCTGTGTTCTGATGCCCCCCCCCATTTCTTGGTGACAGGTGGAAGTGGCCGTGGTCAGCACTGAGAGGGCCAAACACTTCTACAGCTCCCAGGACATCCCTGTCACCCTGTACAGTGATGCTGATGAGTGGGAGGTCAGTGGGTGCTGTGGCCAGTGGCCTCCTGCCTTGCAGCCTCCCCAGAAGGGCCAGCGCATCCCTGGGCTCCTCCAACCACAGGAGCCCTGCTCCCACACCGTCCTGGACACCCTTGGGCCTGCAGGAGCCTCCTCCCTGGGGTGCTGGCCAGAGCCCCAGAGTGTGAGCCCTGCACCCCTGAGCATTCCAGTCTGTCCTCCGCCTCTGCTGCCAGCACAGTTCCCCACCGGGAGGCTCTGCAGCCCATGTCCACTCTGGCTTGGGCTCTGCCCCTCACTGCATTGACCGGCATGGGTGGCTGGGGTGGTCAGTGCTGGGCCCCTGACAGCAGCAGAGCCGTGTGCTGCCCCTCAGATGTGGAAGCGGCGCTCAGACCCCGTTCTCCACATCGAGCTGCGGCGCTGGGCGGACCTCATGCTGGTGGCCCCCCTGGATGCCAACACACTGGGCAAGGTGGCCAGTGGCATCTGTGACAACCTGTTGGTGAGTGACCCCCCCTGGGCCTGGGGTGGACTCAGGCCAGTCCTGCCTGAGTGAGACCTGGGGTGGACCAAGGCGGCCAGCTCAGAGTGGACCCACCTGCCCCCCAAGAGAGCTGGGGACAGACTTACAGGTGCTAGCCACTGGGCCACACCTCACTGTGCCTCTTGCTGCCTCTGGCCCTCGCTGTCCCATCACCTCCTGGCCCCTCACTGTCTCCATCACCTCCTGGCCCCTCACTGTCTCCATCACCTCCTGGCCCCTCACTGTCTCCATCACCTCCTGGCCCCTCACTGTCTCCATCACCTCCTGGCCCCTCACTGTCTCCATCACCTCCTGGCCCCTCACTGTCTCCATCACCTCCTGGCCCCTCACTGTCTCCATCACTTCCTGGCCCTTGCTGTCTCCATCACCTCCTGGCCCCTCACTGTCCCATCACCTCCTGGCCCTTGCTGTCTCCATCACCTCCTGGCCCCTCACTGTCTCCATCACCTCCTGGCCCCTCACTGTCTCCATCACCTCCCGGCCCTTGCTGTCCCATCACCTCCCGGCCCTCGCTGTCTCCATCACCTCCTGGCCCTTGCTGTCTCCATCACCTCCTGGTCCCTCACTGTCTCCATCACCTCCTGGGCCCTCACTGTCTCCATCACCTCCTGGGCCCTCACTGTCTCCACCACCTCCTGGCCCTCGCTGTCTCCATCACTTCCTGGCCCTTGCTGTCTCCATCACCTCCTGGCCCCTCACTGTCTCCATCACCTCCTGGCCCCTTGCTATTCCTTGTCACCTCCTGGCCCCTTGCTGTCCCCATCACCTCTTTTTTCATTGCTGTCCTCTGTCACCTCTTCACCCCTTGGTGTCCCATCACCTTCTGGCCTCTGACCGCCCCTGGCTGTCCCCTGTCACCTCCTGATCCCTAGCTGTTCCCCTATTGCCTCCTGGCCCCGCAGTCTGTACTTGGCCTCCCCCCCTGCATGTCCCCACAGGCAGTCACATCACAATGTCCCTGTCCCTGTGCATCTCACGTGACCACTCTGCCGAGACCTGCTTCCTGCATGCCGGGGGGGAGGCAGCTGGAGGACAGACCTGGGGACGGGAACCTTATCCTCAGGAGCCCTTGAGTGTCCTGGGGAGTCTGTCTCACCAGCTCAGTGGGCAGCAGGGACATGACCACCCCCCTTGAGCAAGGGTGGGGGATCTGGGTGGCCTCCCTCTACCTGCCTGGGGCCCTGCCCGGTGATGGCGCCTGCTCCCCTCACAGACCTGTGTGCTCCGGGCCTGGGACCGCAGCAAACCCCTGCTCTTCTGCCTGGCCATGAACACAGCCATGTGGGAGCACCCGCTGACCGCCCAGCAGCGGGACCAGCTCCGGGTCTTCGGCTACACAGAGATCCCGTGCGTGGCCAAGACGCTGGTGTGCGGGGACCAAGGTGGGCCGGGATGGGGACCCCAAGCTGGGACGCAGAGGTCCCCAGTCCCATGCAGCTGACTGACCCCGCTCTGCTCCCCAGGCATGGGGGCCATGGCCGAGGTGGACACCATTGTGGACAGAGTCAGAGAAGTCATGTCACAGCACCGCGGCTGCCCGAAGAGCTGAGCCCATCCCGTGTGTGGTGTCTCTAGGCCCAGGACCCTACTGCCAGGAGACACCCCTCCCTGGCTGCTCTCTGTGCGAGTAGTGGGTGTGGGCCCGGGGCTGGACCCTGAACCACCGTCTGCAGCTCACCTCAGGGCTTTCCCGAGGGCCAGTCTCCGAGCTTCTCCACAGGCGCTGAGGGCAGCCGACACCGAGGAAAGGATCAGATGGCTGCCGGGAGGAGTGCATGCAGAGCCCCAGACTTGCAGGCTCCCAGCACCGACACCAAGGCTGGTGCTCTGCTCTCACTGAATAAAGGAGCTGATGAGTGACCACACGGGCGGCCTGTTTGCAAACTCCTGTTCTGACATCCATCATGGGGGTCCCTGTGTTCCCCACTGTGGGGGCTCCTGTGATGGCGTCCCTGTGCTCCCTGCTGTGGGGGCTCCTGTGATGTGGTCCCTGTGCTCCCCGCTGTGGGGGCTCCTGTGATGGGGTCCCTGTGCTCCCCGCTGTGGGGGCTCCTGTGATGGGGTCCCTGTGCTCCCTGCTGTGGGGGCTCCTGTGATGGGGTCCCTGTGCTCCCCGCTGTGGGGGCTCCTGTGATGGGGTCCCTGTGCTCCCCGCTGTGGGGGCTCCTGTGATGGGGTCCCTGTGCTCCCCGCTGTGGGGGCTCCTGTGATGGGGTCCCTGTGCTCCCTGCTGTGGGGGCTCCTGTGATGGGGTCCCTGTGCTCCCTGCTGTGGGGGCTCCTGTGATGGGGTCCCTGTGCTCCCTGCTGTGGGGGCTCCTGTGATGGGGTCCCTGTGCTCCCTGCTGTGGGGGCTCCTGTGATGGGTTCCCTGTGCTCCCCGTTCTGGGGGCTCCTGTGATGGGATCCCTCTGCTCCCCAATGTGGGGGCTCCTGTGATGGGGTCTCTGTGTTCCCTGCTGTGGGGGCTCCTGTGATGGGGTCCCTGTGCTCCCCACTGTGGGGGCTCCCGTGATGGGGTCCCTGTGCTCCCCGCTGTGGGGGCTCCTGTAATGGGGTCCCTGTGCTCCCTGTTCCCCTCCTGCAGAGGGAACGCTTTTTGAGTGGTGAAATGGGGCTGCAGGTATCTCTCTCTCTCCCTATCACCCTCTTCCCTCTTGATTTCTGGCCGTCTCTATCAAATAAATAAATAGAGATAGAAAACATTTAAGAAAAAAAAAGAAAACATTTAAGAAGGGGAGTGGTCCAATGTGTCCTGGAGCTCAGCTTCCCCAGAGACCCACCCTACTAGGGAAAGAGAGAGGCAGACTGGGAGTATGGACCGACCAGTCAACGCCCATGTTCAGCGGGGAAGCAATTACAGAAGCCAGACCTTCTACCTTCTGCAACCCACAATGACCCTGGGTCCATGCTCCCAGAGGGATAGAGAATGGGAAAGCTATCGGGGGAGGGGGTGGGATATGGAAATTGGGCGGTGGGAATTGTGTGGGGTTGTACCCCTCCTACCCTATGGTTTTGTTAATTAATCCTTTCTTAAATAAAAAAGAAAAAAAAAAAAAGAAAATACTAACACATATTTGACACTGGGGCTTTCCCTGGGCTCAACTAGGCACAGCTTGAAAGCTGGCAGAAAAAAAAAAAAAAAAAAAAAAAAAAAAAAAAAAGAAGGGGAGTGGTGGAAATTATGAACCAGATGGCACTGCCAAGTATTCTTTTTTTTAAAAAAATACTCTGTTTTGTTGCCCTTGTTGTTTTATTGTTGTAGTTATTATTGTTGCTATTGATGTCATTGTTGTTGAATAGGACAGAAAGAAATGGAGAGAGAGGAAGACAGAGGAGGAGAGACAGACACCTGTAGACCTGCTTCACTGCTTGTGAAGCAACTTCCCTGCAAGTGGGGAGCCAGGGGCTCTAAGCAGGATTCTTGTGCCGGTCCTTGTGCTTCGCGCTACATGCACTTAATCTGCTATGCTACCGCCCAACTCCCTTATCTCTCTTTTAACCAGAGTACTGCTCAGCTCTGGCTTATGGTGGTGAGGGGATTGAACCTGGGACTTTGGGCAAGACTACCCTTGTCCCCCCTTTTAAAAAATAATTTATTTGTTCATGAAAAAAAGATAAAGGACCAGACATCACTCTGGTACATGTGCTGCTGGGAGTTGAACTTGGACCTTATGGTTGAGAATCCAATGCTTTATCCACTGCACCACCTCCTAGACCACTACCCTCCCCCCCTTTTTTTTTAGAGTTTTTTTTTTTAGGTAAATTAAAGTTTTATTGAAAACAAAACATGTTAGGGAAAGAGAGAGAGGTAGAGCAAAAGAGAAGACTGAGAGCTGATTTACACATTGCGGCTCACATAATCCCAAAAAATGAGCTAGAGAGCAAGGCAAGAGATTTACATGGTTGCAGTCTGAGGCCAAAGAGAGAAAGTATTTTTTTTTGTTACCTTTATTTTATTGGACAGAGAAAGCCAGAAGTTGAGAGAGGGGGGTGATAGAGACAGACACCTGCAGCCCTGCTTTACCACTCGTGAAGCTTCCCCCCTGCAGTTGGGGACCGGGGGCTCAAACCCAAGTTCTTGTGCACTGTAATGTGCGCTCAACCAGGTGCGTCACCATCTGGCCCCCAAGAAAGATTTTCGAAAAATATTTATTTATTTTCTTTTTTGTTGCCCTTGTTTTATTGTTGTTGTTATTGTTGTTGATGTCGTTCATTGTTGGATAGGACAAAGAGAAATGGAGAGAGGAGGGGAAGACAGAGGGGGAGAGAAAGACAGTCACCTACAGACCTGCTTCATCGCCTGTGAAGCGACTTCCCTGCAGGTGGGGAGCTGGGGAATCAAACCAGGATCTTTATGCTGGTCCTTGTGCTTTGCTCCGCATGCACTTAACTCACTGTGCTACCACCTAACTCCTGAGAGAAAGATTTTTTAATTTGTTCGGAAGGTAGGAGGAGGGGGATGGGCGGTAGCGCAGCAGGTTAAGCCACATGACGCAAAGCACAAAGGACCTAGTAAGGATCCTGGTTCGAGCCTCTGGCTCCCCACCTGCAGGGGAGTCGCTTCACAGGTGGTGAAGCAGGTCTGCAGGTGTCTGTCTTTCTCTCCCCCTCTCTGTCTTCCCCTCCTCTCTCCATTTCTCTCTGTCCTATCCAACAACGAACGACATCAACAACAACAGTAATAATAACTACAACAACAAGGGCAACAAAAGGGGAAAAAGTGGCCTCCAGGAGCAGTGGATTCGTGGTGCAGGCACTGAGCCCCAGCAATAGCCCTGGAGGAAAAAAAAAATGTTTATTAATATGAAAGAGGGAGAGAATCCTAGGGGTAGATGCCAGGGGTAGAACTCAGGATCTCAGGGAGTCAAGCAGTAGCGCAGTGGGTTAAGCGCAGGTGGCTCAAAGTGCCAGGACCGGCGAGAGGACCCTGGTTCGAGCCCCTGGCTCCCCACCTGCAGGGAAGTCGCTTCACAGGTGGTGAAGCAGGTCTGCAGGTGTCTATCTTTCTCTCCTCCATCTCTGTCTTCCCCTCCTCCATTTCTCTGTCCTATCCAACAACGACGACATCAGTTATAACAATAAAATAACAAGGGCAACAAAAGGAAATAAATAGAGATTAAAAAAAAAAAAAAGAACTCAGGATCTCAGCCTGGGAGGAGAGGCAGTGATGGCCAGACTGGACTTAGAGGTTGAGACCCCAGGTCATGCCAGAGCCATGCAGTGGCCCACACTCCCTCCCTGTGAGACTAATGAATAAATTAACTAATGTCTTTAAAAAAATTCCTTTTGAGATTCAACTTCGGAGGCAGAGCTACGAGCAGCAGATCGCTTTCTCCCCTCCCCTCCCCTCTCCCCTCCCGGATCAACTAGGAATACCAAAGGAGATCACCCGGGACCGAAACAAGACAGGACTAGAATGACCACAGGAACCCAGTAAATCACCGGTGAGTACAAACACATGTGGCTGGTGACAGAGAGGAGAGAGGAGCTTAAGGAGAGATTAAGTGACTGCTAACAGTTCAGCAGTTTATCAGTGGAGACACCACCTCCAATCTGCTCCACCAACAAGGGGACAGCTGAAGGGAGGAGAGGACTCCCCAGAGACTCACTAAGTGCAACTCTGAGTCTCCATTGCTACTACCCTCAGAATCTGGAGCAGCAACAGGGAGGGACACCAGGGGACAGAGATCTAACTGGGAAACTCAGGAGAAGACCTATACCTCGGTGGCATAGCTGAGGGGCTGTGAAAGTCTCTTTGCATAACCACTGGATTATCTCTGCCACACCCTGCTTTATCTCTTGGTCAGGAGTCAGTGATTAAGCTAAGAAGTCTATTGATAGTTTAAAAGCCCTAAGGCTCCCATAGCCTACAGGGAAGAAAAAAAAAGAGGCTTTTACACCACTGAGCTCCAACTCATGGATTGAAACAACTGTTAACTTCCACCACTGTGAACCCTTTAATTAACTTAGTTAGAACAAGTCAATCCAGGCAATAGTGATCAATAATTTGAAAAGTACTGATAAAGGGAACTCATAACATAATATATAAAATGGTTAAAACAACAAGAAAAAATATTGGAGAATCGAACCAGGACAAGAGTCCAGCTAAAAGTCCTCCAGAGGGTGAAGCACAAAACAACGAGTTCAACATCCAAACATTAGCTAAGGAAATAATAACAGGAGTGAGTAAAGAATTTGAAAAAATTGTAATCAGAAATGCAGGAACAACAAATGAGAATATGGAAGAAAATTCTAATTATCTCATGGTTATTAGAGAGCTGAAAGCTGAAATCGCTGAGCTAAGAAGGCAACTAGCTGAACAAGCTAAAACAGTATCAGAGCAGGGCAATAAAATAGATGAACTCCAGAAAACAGTAGAGGGCAGAGAGAATAGAATCTATGAGGCTGAAAACAGAATTAGCAAGATTGAGGATGAACTAGAGACAACTAAAAAAGAAGTAAGAGATCTCAAAAAGAGATTAAGAGATGCTGAAAACAACAACAGAGTCCTATGGGATGACTTCAAAAGAAACAATATACGCATTATTGGCATACCAGAGGAAGAAAGAGAAGGAGAGGAAGAAAGCATTTTCCAGGCCATAATAGCTGAAAATTTCTCTAGTCTAGACAACATCAAAGACATAAAGATTCAAGAAGCCCAGAGGGTCCCAAACAGAATTAACCCAGACCTAAAGACACCAAGACATGTCATACTTAGATTGGAAAGGAATAAGGATAAAGAAAAGATCCTCAAGGCTGCAAGAGAAAAACAAAGAGTCACCTACAAAGGAAAACCCATAAGATTAGCAGCAGACTTCTCCATACAAACACTACAGGCCAGAAGAGAATGGCAAGATATCTATTGAGTGCTCAATGAGAAAGGCTTTCAGCCAAGAATACTATATCCTGCTAGACTGTCATTCAGACTAGAGGGAGGCATCAAAACCTTCTCAGACAAGCAACAGTTGAAGGAAGCAACCATCACCAAGCCTGCCCTGAAAGAAGTTCTGAAAGGTCTCCTATAAACAACCAGACCACCAGAAATAGGACATATATCAAAACACTCTAAAACTCTACAAGAATGGCGTTAAAATATCTTCAATCTTTGATATCAATAAGTGTCAATGGCCTGAATTCACCTATTAAAAGACACAGAGTAGGAAGATGGATCAGAAAACACAACCCAACAATATGCTGTCTACAGGAAACCCACCTAACTCAACAAGACAAACACAGACTTAAAGTGAAAAGATGGAAAACTATCATACAAGCCAATGGCCCACAAAAAAGGGCAGGAACAGCTATTCTCATATCTGACATGATAGACTTTAAAATAGATAAGATTAAAAAAGATAGGAATGGACACTACTTAATGCTCAGAGGATCAGTCAATCAGGAGGACTTGACAATTATTAACATCTATGCACCCATATTCGACTTCCGGAGGCGGAGCTACGAGCAGCAGATCCCTTTCTCTCCTCTCCTCTCCCGGATCAACTAGGAATACCAAAGGAGACCACCCGGACCGAAACAAGACAGGACTAGAATGACCACAGAAACCCAGTAAATGACCCGTGAGTACAAACACGCGTGGCTGGTGACAGAGAAGAGAGAGGGGCCTAAGGAGAGACTAAGTGACTGCTAACAGTTCAACAGTTTGTCAGTGGAGACACCACCTCCAGTCTGCTCCACCAACAAGGGGACAGCTGAAGGGAGGAAAGGACTCCCCAGAGACTCACCAAGTGCAACTCTGAGTCTCCATTGCTACTACCCTCAGAATCTGGAGCAGCAACAGGGAGGGACACCAGGGGACAGAGATCTAACCGGGAAACTCAGAAGACCTATACCTCAGTGGCATAGCTGAGGGGCTGTGAAAGTCTCTTTGCATAACCACTGGATTATCTCTGCCACACCCTGCTTTATCTCTTGGTCAGGAGTCAGTGATTAAGCTAAGAAGCCTATTGATAGTTTAAAAGCCCTCAGGCTCCCATAGCCTACAGGGGAAAAAAAAAAGGCTTTTACACCACTGAACTCCAACTCATGGATTGAAAAAACTGTTAACTTATATAAAATGGTTAAAACAACAAGAAAAAATATTGGAGAATCGAACCAGGACAAGAGTCCAGCTAAAAGTCCTCCAGAGGGTGAAGCACAAAACAACGAGTTCAACATCCAAACATTAGCTAAGGAAATAATAACAGGAGTGAGTAAAGAATTTGAAAAAATTGTAATCAGAAATGCAGGAACAACAAATGAGAATATGGAAGAAAATTCTAATTATCTCATGGTTATTAGAGAGCTGAAAGCTGAAATCGCTGAGCTAAGAAGGCAACTAGCTGAACAAGCTAAAACAGTATCAGAGCAGGGCAACAAAATAGATGAACTCCAGAAAGCAGTAAAGGGCAGAGAGAATCGAATCAATGAGGCTGAAGACAGAATTAGCAAGATTGAGGATGAATTAGAGACAACTAAAAAAGAAGTAAGAGATCTCAAAAAGAGATTAAGAGATGCTGAAAACAACAACAGAGTCCTATGGGATGATTTCAAAAGAAACAATATACACATTATTGGCTTACCAGAGGAAGAAAGAGAAGGGGAGGAAGAAAGCGTTCTCCAGGCCATAATAGCTGAAAATTTCTCTAGTCTAGACAACACCAAAGACATAAAGATTCAAGAAGCCCAGAGGGTCCCAAACAGAATTAACCCAGACCTAAAGACACCAAGACATGTCATACTTAGAATGGAAAGGAATAAGGATAAAGAAAGGATCCTCAAGGCTGCAAGAGAAAAACAAAGAGTCACCTACAAAGGAAAACCCATAAGATTAGCAGCAGACTTCTCCATACAAACACTACAGGCCAGAAGAGAATGGCAAGATATCTATTGAGTGCTCAATGAGAAAGGCTTTCAGCCAAGAATACTATATCCTGCTAGACTGTCATTCAGACTAGATGGAAGCATCAAAACCTTCTCAGACAAGCAACAGTTGAAGGAAGCAACCATCACCAAGCCTGCCCTGAAAGAAGTTCTGAAAGGTCTCCTATAAACAACCAGACCACCAGAAATAGGACATATATCAAAACACTCTAAAACTCTACAAGAATGGCGTTAAAATATCTTCAATCTTTGATATCAATAAATGTCAATGGCCTGAATTCACCTATTAAAAGACACAGAGTAGGAAGATAGATCAGAAAACACAACCCAACAATATGTTGTCTACAGGAAACTCACCTAACTCAACAAGACAAACACAGACTTAAAGTGAAAGGATGGAAAACTGTCATACAAGCCAATGGCCCACACAAAAGGGCAGGAACAGCTATTCTCATATCTGACATGATAGACTTTAAAATAGATAAGATTAAAAAAGATAGGAATGGACACTACTTAATGCTCAGAGGATCAGTCAATCAAGAGGACTTAACAATTATTAATATCTATGCACCCAATGAGAAGCCATCTAAATACATCAAACTTCTACTGAAAGAGCTACAGCAATATATTAACAGTAACACGATCATAGTAGGGGACTTCAACACCCCACTATCTCAACTTGACAGATCATCCAGGAACAAAATCAGTAAAGACATAAGGGAGCTAAATGAAGAGATAGATAAACTAGAACTATTGGACATTTTCAGAGTCATTCATCCCAAGAAACTGGAATACACATTTTACTCAAATCCACATGGATCATTCTCAAGGATAGACCATATGTTAGGCCACAAAGACAGCATCAGCCAATTCAAGAGCACTGAAATCATCCCAAGCATCTTCTCAGACCACAGTGGAATTAAACTAACACTTAACAATCAACAAAAGATTAGTAACAGTCCCAAAATGTGGAAGCTCAACAGTACACTTCTCAACAACTTTTGGGTCAAAGAGGAAATCAAGGAAGAAATCAAAATGTTTCGAGAGTTCAATGAAAATGAAGACACAAGCTATCAAAATATTTGGGACACAGCTAAAGCAGTCCTAAGAGGGAAGTTCATAGCTATACAAGCACACATTAGGAAACAAGAAAAGGCACAAACAAACAGCCTGATTGCACATCTTAAAGACCTAGAAGAAGAACAACAAAGGAATCCTAAAGCAACCAGAAGGACAGAAATGACTAAAGTTAGGGCAGAAATAAATAACATTGAGAATAGGAAAACCATACAAAAGATCAATGAAAGTAAATGTTGGTTCTTCGAAAGAGTAAACAAAATCGACAAACCTTTAGCCAGACTCACAAAACAAAAAAGGGAGAAGACCCAAATAAATCGGATAGTAAATGAAAGAGGAGAAATCACAACAGACACTGCAGAAATTCAACATATCATGCGAGGCTTCTATGAACAACTATATGCCACCAAGTTAGAGAACCTGGAAGAAATGAATGATTTCCTAGATACCTACCAACTTCCAAAACTAAGTCAAGAGGAAGTGGATAACATGAACAGGCCCATCACAGCAAATGAAATTGAAACAGTTATCAAAAATCTTCCCAAAAATAAAAGTCCTGAACCTGATGGTTTTACAAATGAATTCTACAAAACCTTCAAAGAAGAACTAATACCTCTACTTTTAAAAGTCTTCCAGAAGATTGAAGACACTGGAATACTCCCTGCCAGCTTCTATGAAGCCAACATCACCCTGATACCAAAAGCAGACAGGGACACAACCAAAAAAGAAAACTACAGACCAATATCTCTGATGAACATAGATGCAAAAATACTGAACAAAATTCTAGCCAACCGGATACAGCAGTATATCAAAAAGATTGTTCATCATGACCAAGTGGGGTTTATCCCAGGCATGCAAGGTTGGTTTAATATACGTAAATCAATCAATGTGATCCACCACATCAACAAAAGCAAGACCAAAAACCACATGGTCATATCAGTAGATGCAGAGAAAGCCTTTGACAAAATACAACATCCCTTTATGATCAAAACACTACAAAAAATGGGAATAGATGGAAAATTCCTGAAGATAGTGGAGTCTATATATAGCAAACCTACAGCCAACATCATACTCAATGGTGAAAAACTGGAAGCATTTCCCCTCAGATCAGGTACTAGACAGGGCTGCCCACTATCACCATTACTATTCAACATAGTGTTGGAAGTTCTTGCCATAACAATCAGGCAGGAGCAAGGAATTAAAGGCATACAGATTGGAAGAGAAGAAGTCAAACTCTCCTTATTTGCAGATGACATGATAGTATACATGGAAAAACCTAAGGACTCCAGCAAGAAGCTTCTGGAAACCATCAGGCAATACAGTAAGGTGTCAGGCTATAAAATTAACATTCAAAAGTCAGTGGCATTCCTCTATGCAAACACTAAGTTAGAAGAAATTGAAATCCAGAAATCAGTTCCTTTTTCTATAGCAACAAAAACAATAAAATATCTAGGAGTAAACCTAACCAAAGAAGTGAAAGACCTGTATACTGAAAATTATGAGTCACTACTCAAAGAAATTGAAAAAGACACAAGAAGTGGAAAGATATTCCATCTTCATGGGTTGGAAGAATTAACATCATCAAAATGAATATATTACCCAGAGCCATCTACAAATTTTATGCTATTCCCATCAAGATCCCAAGCACATTTTTTAGGAGAATAGAACAAATGCTACAAATGTTTATCTGAAACCAGAAAAGACCTAGAATTGCCAAAACAATCTTGAGAAAAAAGAACAGAACCAGAGGCATCACACTCCCAGATCTCAAACTGTATTATAGGGCAGTTGTCATCAAAATTGCTTGGTACTGGAACATGAATAGACACACTGACCAGTGGAATAGAATTGAGAGCCCAGAAATTAGGCCCCACACCTATGGACATCTAATCTTTGACAAAGGGGCCCAGACTATTACATGGGGAAAGCAGAGTCTCTTCAACAAATGTTGTTGGAAACAATGGGTTGAAACATGCAGAAGAATGAAACTGAACCACTGTATTTCACCAAATACAAAAGTAAATTCCAAGTGGATCAAGGACTTGGATGTTAGACCACAAACTATCAGATACTTAGAGGAAAATATTGGCAGAACTTTTTTCCGCATAAATTTTAAAGACATTTTCAATGAAATGAATCTAATTACAAAGAAGACTAAGGCAAGTATAAACCTATGGGACTACATCAAATTAAAAAGCTTCTTCACAGCAAAAGAAACCACTACCCAAACCAAGAGACCCCTCACAGAATGGGAGAAGATCTTTACATGCCATACATCCGATAAGAGTTTAATAACCAACATATATAAAGAGCTTGCCAGACTCAACAACAAGACAACAAATAACCCCATCCAAAAATGGGGGGAGGACTTGGACAGAATATTCACCACAGAAGAGATCCAAAAGGCTGAGAAACACATGAAAAAATGCTCCAAGTCTCTGATTGTCAGAGAAATTCAAATCAAGACAACAATGAGATATCACTTCACTCCTGTGAGAATGTCATACATCAGAAAAGGTAACAGCAGCAAATGCTGGAGAGGGTGTGGGGTCAAAGGAACCCTCCTGCACTGCTGTTGGGAATATCAATTGGTCCAACCTCTGTGGAGAACAGTCTGGAGAACTCTCAGAAGGCTAGAAATGGACCTACCCTATGACCCTGCAATTCCCCTCCTGGGGATATATCCTAAGGAACCCAACACATCCATCCAAAAAGATCTGTGTACACATATGTTCTTGGCAGCACAATTTGTAATAGCCAAAACCTGGAAGCAACCCAGGTGTCCAACAATAGATGAGTGGCTGAGCAAGTTGTGGTATATATACACAATGGAATATTACTCAGCTGTAAAAAATGGTGACTTCACCATTTTCAGCCGATCTTGGATGGACCTTGAAAAAATCATGTTGAGTGAAATAAGTCAGAAACAGAAGGATGAATATGGGATGATCTCACTCTCAGGCCGAAGTTGAAAAACAAGATTAGAAAAGAAAACACAAGTCGAACCTGAAATGGAATTGGAGTATTACACCAAAGTAAAAGACTCTGGAGTGAGTGGGTGGGTGGGCAGAATACAGGTCCATGAAAAATGATGAATGAAATAGTGGGGGTTGTATTATTAAATGGGAAACTGGGGAATGTTATGCATGTACAAACTATTGTATTTACTGTTGAATGTAAAGCATTAATTCCCCAATAAAGAAATAAATTATTTAAAAAAAAAGTGGCATTCCTCTATGCAAACACTAAGTTAGAAGAAATTGAAATCCAGAAATCAGTTCCTTTTACTATAGCAACAAAAACAATAAAATATCTAGGAGTAAATCTAACCAAGGAAGTGAAAGACTTGTATACTGAAAATTATGAGTCACTACTCAAAGAAATTGAAAAAGACACAAGAAGTGGAAAGATATTCCATGTTCATGGGTAGGAAGAATTAACATCATCAGAATGAATATATTACCCAGAGCCATCTACAAATTTAATGCTATCCCCATCAAGATCCCAAGCACATTTTTTAGGAGAATAGAACAAATGCTACAAATGTTTATCTGAAACCAGAAAAGACCTAGAATTGCCAAAACAATCTTGAGAAAAAAGAACAGAACCGGAGGCATCACACTCCCAGATCTCAAACTGTATTATAGGGCAGTTGTCATCAAAATTGCTTGGTACTGGAACATGAATAGACACACTGACCAGTGGAATAGAATTGAGAGCCCAGAAATGAGCCCCCACACCTATGGACATCTAATCTTTGACAAAGGGGCCCAGACTATTAAATGGAGAAAGCAGAGTCTCTTCAACAAATGTTGTTGGAAACAATGGGTTGAAACATGCAGAAGAATGAAACTGAACCACTGTATTTCACCAAATACAAAAGTAAATTCCAAGTGGATCAAGGACTTGGATGTTAGACCACAAACTATCAAATACTTAGAGGAAAATATTGGCAGAACTCTTTTCCGCATAAATTTTAAAGACATCTACAATGAAATAAGTCCAATTACAAAGAAGACTAAGGCAAGTATAAACCTATGAGACTACATCAAATTAAAAAGCTTCTTCACAGCAAAAGAAACCACTACCCAAACCAAGAGACCCCTCACAGAATGGGAGATCTTTACATGCCATACATCAGACAAGAGTTTAATAACCAATATATATATAAAGAGCTTGCCAGACTCAACAACAAGACAACAAATAACCCCATCCAAAAATGAGGGGAGGACTTGGACAGAATATTCACCACAGAAGAGATCCAAAAGGCCGAGAAACACATGAAAAAATGCTCCAAGTCTCTGATTGTCAGAGAAATTCAAATCAAGACAACAACGAGATATCACTTCACTCCTATGAGAATGTCACACATCAGAAAAGGTAACAGCAGCAAATGCTGGAGAGGGTGTGGGGTCAAAGGAACCCTCCTGCACTGCTGGTGGGAATGTCAATTGGTCCAACCTCTGTGGAGAACAGTCTGGAGAACTCTCAGAAGGCTAGAAATGGACCTACCCTATGACCCTGCAATTCCCCTCCTGGGGATATATCCTAAGGAACCCAACACATCCATCCAAAAAGATCTGTGTACACATATGTTCTTGGCAGCACAATTTGTAATAGCCAAAACCTGGAAGCAACCCAGGTGTCCAACAGCAGATGAGTGGCTGAGCAAGTTGTGGTCTATATACACAATGGAATACTACTCAGCTGAAAAAATGGTGACTTCACCGTTTTCAGCCAATCTTGGATGGACCTTGAAAAAATCACGTTGAGTGAAATAAGTCAGAAACAGGAGGATGAATATGGGATGATCTCACTCTCAAGCAGAAGTTGAAAAACAAGATCAGAAAAGAAAACACAAGTCGAACCTGAAATGGAATTGGAGTATTACACCAAAGTAAAAGACTCTGGGGTGGGTGGGTGGGGAGAATACAGGTCCATGAAGGATGATAAATGACATAGTGGGGGTTGTATTGTTAAATGGGAAACTGGGGAATGTTATGCATGTACAAACTATTGTATTTACTGTTGAATGTAAAACATTAATTCCTCAATAAAGAATTAAAAAAAATTCCTTTTGAGCCCTTCAGCCCGCACCCTAAGTCAGGGAGGGGTGGCTAGTCTGTGTGGGGTGCTGAGTTTTCCAGATTTGAAGTTCTGCAGATTGAAGACCACCCTAACTAGAGGGACCCAGACTGCCCCCCCTTGTGACACTCTGAGGCTGTGCAGGTCCTCGAAGACCACTACTCCCCTGACCATGGCAGAGAAACTCAGCTGCACCAGGCACCTGGAAGTGGCCTTCCTGTCAGACAAGCCCAGCAGAGGGCAGAGCTGACAGCTGACCATGGAGCATCTGGCTCTGCCCTGGAGTCTGCCCTCCTCTCTGCCTTGGGGGTCCCCGCCTCACTGCCCTGGCCCCCCTCTGTCCTGGGGGTCCCCCTCCTTGCTGTGGTGGGGGTCCCCTCCCTAACTCAGAACATAAGTGCCCCATTTTGCACCACGGGCTTCAGAATCCATACTGTGGAACTTTTCTGTGTCATAACTAGATCAGTTACTTGTCTAAACCTTTGTGTTATTATCTTTTTTTTTTTTTTTTTTGCCTCTAGGGTGATTGCTGGGGCTCAGTGCCTGCACCACGAATCCACTGCTCCTGGAGGCCACCTTTTCCCTTTTGTTGCCCTTGTTGTCTATCCTTGTTGTTGTTAATATTATTGTTGTCATTGTTGTTGGATAGGACAGAGAGAAATGGAGAGAGGAGGGGAAGACAGAGGGGAAGAGAAAGACAGACACGTGTAGACCTGCTTCACTGCCTGCTTCCTGTGAAGTGACTCCCCTGCAAGTGGGGAGCTGGGGGCTTGAACCGGGATCCTTACTCTGGTCCTTGCACTTTGCGCCACGGGCGCTTAACCCGCTGCACTACCGCCCGGTCCCCGTTATGTATTAATTTTGAGAGAGTCTATATATGTATGTATGTGTATATATGTATATATAAGGACATATAGTACACATTTGCTTTTATTTACATTATATAAAATTAAATTTTTTAAAATTTCTTTATTGGGGAATTAATGTTTTACATTCGACAGTAAATACAATAGTTTGTACATGCATAACATTTCCAAGTTTTCCATATAACAATACAACCCCCACTAGGTCCTCTGTCTTTGAGAGAGTTTCAAGTGAGACAGAGATGCCAGAGCTCCAACCATAGGCTCTTTCCTACAGTCTAGGGGTGATGGTGTGCTGGGCACCTGAGGACTCCAGGCTGCGGGAGTGTCCCCCCGGTGACTGGTGACCCAGGGTCCCCTCAGGAGGCCACAGCCTGAGCTGCAATGCTGGGGTCACAGCCCAGGGCCAGGTGCTCTGAGACACCCACTCTGAGAGTCTGCACCTTCTTGCTCAGCGCCATCCATGGGAGAGGGTCTGAGCCTCCCTCCCCCACAGAGAGGGTCACAGCACCCCGGGGGAGGGTGTCATGGGTGCACCCCCACCTCATAAACCCCCAACACTGCACCCAGAGCCATAGCTACTTCTCCAGCCAAAGTGTATTTAAGAAATGATGCAACATCATGAATGGTCGAGCAGTGTGCTGGGGAGGGAGGGAGGGAGGGAGGGAGACCCACACCAAGGGGCGGCTCCTGAGGGCCTGTTCACAGCAGCCTGGATGTGGCTGTTTGGAGATAAAGCCACCTCAGCCTGATGCTCTTCCCCTGAGCTTGGACCAGCCTCCTTTCCCTCGGTGATCTAGGAAACCCTCAGGCACTTGAGGTTTCTCTAAGGAACCCGCCTTTGCTCTCTGAAATACTGCCGGCTCCCTTCCTCGTGCTGGGGACTGACTGTCCACTCCCATTCAGGCTGAGGCAGGGGGGCTGGATGGGGAGGTGGAGAGTTCCGGTTTGCACTTTCCTGAATGGGGGAACATAGAAAAAGGGCAGTTTTGGAAGTGGGGGTGGGGGTGGGGTGTGTGGGAGGGTAGACAGCATAATGGTTCTGCAAAAAGACTCCTGCCTGAGGCTTCCAAGTCCCAGGTTCAATCCCCCATACCACCATCAGCCAGAGCTGAGCAGAGCTCTAGTCAAAAAAAGAAAAAAAAGTCCTACCTCAGCGCTCCCTCCTTTCCTCTTTTCTTTCTATAACACTGTAGAGATGATGGCTCCTCCTTTCCCTTCTCCCTCTCTCTCTGTCTCTTTCCACTGGGACTTCACCGTCTACATGGTTCCCTGAGGTGGCTAGCTAAGCAGAGGGGACCCAGAGGGCTGTGACTCGCCATGGCATAAAGGACCAGCTGTCATGGGCTTTGGCCGGGCTGATAGCCTGAGAGTCAGAGAACTCCGTTTCCCAAGGGCTGTGCCTGGTGTTACTCCTCCATGGTCACCACCAAGTGCCATGGCAGGGCTGGTGGTTTGGAGCATAACCGCCTGTTCTCCCAGGTGTTTGTTTGTTTTTTAAAAAATATTTTATTTATTTATTTGAAACACATGAGGAGAGAGAAAGCCAGACATCATTTTGGTACATGTGCCGCCGGGGATTGAACTCAGGACCTCATGTTTGAGAGTCTGATGCTTTATTCACTGTGCCACCTCCTAGACCACCTGCCAGGTGTTTTCTCTCTGTTATTTAAGGTCTTTGAGGACCTTGGAAATCTAGCTGGTGATTTTCACCCAAGACAGTAAGTGAACATGCAGCCAGCCAGAGTCACGGAAAGTTTATTGGAACAGACAGACAGAAATATCCACTAGCAGAGGTTGGGGGTGGGGGTGTGTGTCAGAAAATCCGTCAGGCCTCTGCCCTGAAGGTGAGGCGGAAGAGGCAGTGGCTGGAGGGCTGCTCACGGCTGAAAGGGCTTCTCGCCTGCATCTTCTGGGGACAGGCAGAAGCTTGGCTCCACAGGGTTGCTTCCCATCCTGTTCAGCCGCCAGCTACGGAGACAGAATGCGCTTTCTACCTGGGGTGGGGCAGGGCGTCTTCTCCACTGAAATTCTAGTCAGGTCCCTGCAGCCGAAAAGCCAGGGTCGGACGAGCTAGTGGTGTGAGCCCTGGCCCGAGGCGAGAGCTGGAGGTTTTGCTCTGGCCAAGCCTGGAACTGTCCTCCCTCAGCCTGACAAAAAACTGTCATGTTTGTACATTCATGCCACAGTGCTCTTCCTACTCAGCCATGAACAGACATCTTGCTTTTCTCCACGTCTGCAAAAAGCCTGGGGAACAAGGGGAACTGTATGTCCTCAGGCCTAAGTGGACTTTTTTTTTTTTGCCTCCAGGGTTACCACTGGGGCTTGGTGCCTGCACTATGAATCCACTGCTCCTGAGGCCACTTATTTTTTAATTTTTTTGATAGAACAGAAAAAAATTGAGAGGGGACGGGGAAATAGAGAGGGATAGAAGGATAGACACCTGCAGACCTGCTTCACCGCTTGTGAAGTGACCCCCCCCGCAGGTGGGGAGCCGGGGGCTCAAACCAGGATCCTTGTGTGATCCTTGCGTTTCATATTATGTGAGCATAACCCAGTGTGCCACTGCCCGGCCCCATCCCAAGTACATTTTTATAGCCTATGCAACACGCTGGGGAGAAGAGGGTTCAGAGGAATTCAACTATTTCGACATCCTGTTTAAGTCTGCCAGACCCGGGGGCAAATCGCTGCCCTTTTCCAGGGGTAACCCACCCATCTGTCTTCTATTCTCTCTCACAGTTCTCAGGTGAGAAACCTCTTGCTCTGATTGCACCAGGACAATACACACCTGGCAGCCACACCACTGTTCCCAGCACACTTCATCCTCCTGGTCCATTTCTCCCAATGCAATTCTCTCCAGCTCCATTTGTGTTACCGACATCACAGAGAAATCTTCATCTTTGATCAGAGTTGTATAGAATTCCACCGTGCAACCGCGGCAATACTTGTCCTTTACCACATTTTGGGTAGCATACGTAGCACCACAAGGAACAGCACTGCACGCAGATTTCTGTCCGTCTTGTGTGCATGCTTGGGTAGATGCTTAGAGAGCGACCGCCAGGTTGTGTGGGAGGGTCATTTCTAGTGTTTCCAGGGACCTGTGGATGTTTGGGGCTGGGCCCAAGGACACCCCACCAGCAGTGCCGAAGGGCTCCCCCAGCACTCTGCCAGCTCTTGCTCTTCTCCGTGTTCATTGCTGAGAGACCAGAGCCCACTTTCTCTTTCAGTTTGGTGCCAGGCTGGAGGCGCGCCCCGCCCACACGTGCATGTGTTGTGCTTAGCCGCCCGCGGGAGGGGGCAGGGCACTGAGAAGTGCTCTGGGTGGAGAGGGAGGGGCTCACCTGCAGTGTGAGGGCTTCATTTGGGCACCACTCTGGTCAGGTCTTTCAGTCTCAAACAAAACAGAAGTTGCCCCCTGGAGAGAGTGGGAAGCTGTGGGACTTCCCAGCTGGGTCTTATCTACCCTAACCCAGCAGATGGGGTAGTGGCGTGGGCAGGGCTGCATCCTGCAGAACGCCTGCAGGCAGAGAGGACTCCCCCAGCCCCAAGGGCTGGCAGAAGGAACTAATGCCCACAAAGCAGGAGGAGAAAAAGAACTGATCTCTTAAGACACAGGAAAGCTCCGTGCATGTGGGTTCTGAAGCCCACAGGTGCAAAATGGGGACAATGGTGCAAAATGCTGCCCTGAGTTGGGGAGGGGGACCCCAGGGCAGAGTCAGATGCCCCACGGTGGTCAGCTGTCAGCGCTGCCCTCCGTTGGGCTTGTCAGACAGGGGGGTCACTTCTGGGGACCCAGTCTGGGAGGCCCAGCAGAGCCTCACTCTGCCATGGTCAGGGGGTGGGGGATTCGGGGGCACCAGATACCAAAGGGCAGCAGGGGGCTGCACTTCACCATCTGTCATTGTGGTCTGGACACAACAAGTGCACCTTGTTTAATTAGAGCCTAAGCCTTGGAGCAGGGCTGGGTGCTCACTGTCTGGTGCTCGGTGCACAGGAGCAGGGCTGGGTGCTCAGTGTCTGGTGCTCGGTGCACAGGGGCAGGGCTGGGTGCTCACTGTCTGGTGCTCGGTGCACAGGGGCAGGACTGGGTGCTCACTGTCTGGTGCTCGGTGCACAGGGGCAGGGCTGGGTGCTCACTGTCTGTGCTCAGTGCACAGGGGCAGGGCTGGGTGCTCAGTGTCTGGTGCTCGGTGCACAGGGGCAGGGCTGGGTGCTCAGTATCTGTGCTCGGTGCACAGGGGCAGGGCTGGGTGCTCAGTGTCTGGTGCTCGGTGCACAGGGGCAGGGCTGGGTGCTCACTGTCTGGTGCTCGGTGCACAGGGGCAGGGCTGGGTGCTCAGTGTCTGGTGCTCGGTGCACAGGGGCAAGGCTGGGTGCTCACTGTCTGGGGCTCGGTGCACGGGGCAGGGCTGGGTGCTCACTGTCTGGTGCTCGGTGCACAGGGGCAGGGCTGGGTGCTCAGTGTCTGGTGCTCGGTGCACAGGGGCAGGGCTGCGTGCTCACTGTCTGGTGCTCGGTGTACTGGGGCAGGACTGGGTGCTCACTGTCTGGTGCTCAGTGCACAGGGGCAGGGCTGGGTGCTCAGTGTCTGGTGCTCGGTGCACAGGGGCAGGGCTGCGTGCTCACTGTCTGGTGCTCAGTGCACAGGGGCAGGGCTGGGTGCTCAGTGTCTGTGCTCGGTGCACAGGGGCAGGGCTGGGTGCTCAGTGTCTGGGGCTGGTGCACGGGGCAGGGCTGCGTGCTCACTGTCTGGGGCTCGGTGCACGGGGCAGGGCTGGGTGCTCAGTGTCTGGTGCTCGGTGCACAGGGGCAGGGCTGTGTGCTCAGTGTCTGGTGCTCGGTGCACAGGGGCAGGGCTGGGTGCTCACTGTCAGTGCTCAGTGCACAGGGGCAGGGCTGGATGCTCAGTGTCTGGTGCTCGGTGCACAGGAGCAGGGCTGGGTGCTCAGTGTCTGGTGCTCGGTGCACAGGGGCAGAGCTGGGTGCTCAGTGTATGGGGCTCGGTGCACAGGGGCAGGGCTGCGTGCTCACTGTCTGGGGCTCGGTGCACGGGGCAGGGCTGCGTGCTCACTGTCTGGGGCTCGGTGCACGGGGGCAGGGCTGGGTGCTCAGTGTCTGGTGTTCAGTGCACAGGGGCAGGGCTGGGTGCTCACTGTCTGGGGCTCGGTGCACAGGGGCAGGGCTGGGTGCTCAGTATCTGTGCTCGGTGCACAGGGGCAGGGCTGGGTGCTCAGTGTCTGGTGCTCGGTGCACAGGGGCAGGGCTGGGTGCTCACTGTCTGGTGCTCGGTGCACTGGGGCAGGGCTGGGTGCTCAGTGTCTGGTGCTCGGTGCACAGGGGCAGGGCTGGGTGCTCACTGTCTGGGGCTCGGTGCACGGGGCAGGGCTGGGTGCTCACTGTCTGGTGCTCGGTGCACAGGGGCAGGGCTGGGTGCTCAGTGTCTGGTGCTCGGTGCACAGGGGCAGGGCTGCGTGCTCACTGTCTGGTGCTCGGTGTACTGGGGCAGGACTGGGTGCTCACTGTCTGGTGCTCAGTGCACAGGGGCAGGGCTGGGTGCTCAGTGTCTGGTGCTCGGTGCACAGGGGCAGGGCTGCGTGCTCACTGTCTGGTGCTCAGTGCACAGGGGCAGGGCTGGGTGCTCAGTGTCTGTGCTCGGTGCACAGGGGCAGGGCTGGGTGCTCAGTGTCTGGGGCTCGGTGCACGGGGCAGGGCTGCGTGCTCACTGTCTGGGGCTCGGTGCACGGGGCAGGGCTGGGTGCTCAGTGTCTGGTGCTCGGTGCACAGGGGCAGGGCTGTGTGCTCAGTGTCTGGTGCTCGGTGCACAGGGGCAGAGCTGGGTGCTCAGTGTCTGGGGCTCGGTGCACAGGGGCAGGGTTGCGTGCTCACTGTCTGGGGCTCGGTGCACGGGGCAGGGCTGCGTGCTCACTGTCTGGGGCTCGGTGCACAGGGGCAGGGCTGCGTGCTCACTGTCTGGGGCTCGGTGCACGGGGCAGGGCTGGGTGCTCAGTGTCTGGTGCTCGGTGCACAGGGGCAGGGCTGGGTGCTCAGTGTCTGGGGCTCGGTGCACGGGGCAGGGCTGCGTGCTCACTGTCTGGGGCTCGGTGCACGGGGCAGGGCTGGGTGCTCAGTGTCTGGTGCTCGTTGCACAGGGGCAGGGCTGTGTGCTCAGTGTCTGGTGCTCGGTGCACAGGGGCAGGGCTGGGTGCTCAGTGTCTGGTGCTCGGTGCACAGGGGCAGGGTGGGTGCTCAGTGTCTGGTGCTCGGTGCACAGGGACAGGGCTGCGTGCTCACTGTCTGGTGCTCGGTGCACTGGGGCAGGGCTGGGTGCTCACTGTCCGGTGCTCAGTGCACGGGGCAGAGCTGGGTGCTCAGTGTCTGGTGCTCGGTGCACAGGGGCAGGGCTGGGTGCTCACTGTCTGGTGCTCAGTGCACAGGGGCAGGGCTGGGTGCTCAGTGTCTGTGCTCGGTGCACAGGGGCAGGGCTGCGTGCTCACTGTCTGGGGCTCGGTGCACGGGGCAGGGCTGCGTGCTCACTGTCTGGGGCTCGGTGCACGGGGCAGGGCTGGGTGCTCAGTGTCTGGTGCTCGGTGCACAGGGGCAGGGCTGTGTGCTCAGTGTCTGGTGCTCGGTGCACAGGGGCAGGACTGGGTGCTCACTGTCTGTGCTCAGTGCACAGGGGCAGGGCTGGGTGCTCAGTGTCTGGTGCTCGGTGCACAGGGGCAGGGCTGGGTGCTCTCTGTCTGTGCTCAGTCCACAGGGGCAGGGCTGGGTGCTTAGTGTCTGGTGCTCGGTGCACAGGGGCAGGGCTGGGTGCTCACTGTCTGTGCTCAGTGCACAGGGGCAGGGCAGGGTGCTCAATGTCTGGTGCTCGGTGCACAGGGGCAGGGCTGGGTGCTCACTGTCTGGTGCTCGGTGCACAAGGGCAGGGCTGGGTGCTCACTGTCTGGGGCTCGGTGCACGGGGCAGGGCTGGGTGCTCACTGTCTGGTGCTCGATGCACAGGGGCAGGGCTGGGTGCTCAGTGTCTGGTGCTCGGTGCACAGGGGCAGGGCTGGGTGCTCACTGTCTGGGGCTAGGTGCACGGGGCAGGGCTGGGTGCTCACTGTCTGGTGCTCAGTGCACAGGGGCAGAGCTGGGTGCTCAGTGTCTGGTGCTCGGTGCACAGGGGCAGGGCTGTGTGCTCAGTGTCTGGTGCTCGGTGCACAGGGGCAGGGCTGGGTGCTCACTGTCTGTGCTCAGTGCACAGGGGCAGAGCTGGGTGCTTAGTGTCTGTGCTCAGTGCACAGGGGCAGGGCTGGGTGCTCAGTGTCTGGTGCTCGGTGCACAGGGGCAGGGCTGGGTGCTCACTGTCTGGTGCTCGGTGCACAGGGGCAGGGCTGGGTGCTCACTGTCTGGTGCTCAGTGCACAGGGGCAGGGCTGGGTGCTCAGTGTCTGGTGCTCGGTGCACAGGGGCAGAGCTGCGTGCTCACTGTCTGGGGCTCGGTGCACGGGGCAGGGCTGGGTGCTCACTGTCTGGTGCTTGGTGCACAGGGGCAGGGCTGTGTGCTCAGTGTCTGGTGCTCGGTGCACAGGGGCAGGGCTGGGTGCTCACTGTCTGTGCTCAGTGCACAGGGGCAGAGCTGGGTGCTTAGTGTCTGTGCTCAGTGCACAGGGGCAGTGCTGGGTGCTCACTGTCTGGTGCTCGGTGCACAGGGGCAGGGCTGGGTGCTCAGTGTCTGGTGCTCGGTGCACAGGGGCAGGGCTGGGTGCTCAGTGTCTGGTGCTCGGTGCACTGGGGCAGGGCTGGGTGCTCACTGTCTGGGGCTCGGTGCACGGGGTAGGGCTGTGTGCTCACTGTCTGGTGCTCGATGCACAGGGGCAGGGCTGGGTGCTCAGTGTCTGGTGCTCGGTGCACAGGGGCAGGGCTGGGTGCTCACTGTCTGTGCTCAGTGCACAGGGGCAGGGCTGGGTGCTCACTGTCTGGTGCTCGATGCACAGGGGCAGGGCTGGGTGCTCAGTGTCTGGTGCTCGGTGCACAGGGGCAGGGCTGGGTGTTCACTGTCTGTGCTCAGTGCACAGGTGCAGGGCTGGGTGCTCAGTGTCTGGTGCTCGGTGCACAGGGGCAGGGCTGGGTGCTCACTGTCTGTGCTCAGTGCACAGGGGCAGGGCTGGGTGCTCACTGTCTGGTGCTCGGTGCACAGGGGCAGGGCTGGGTGCTCACTGTCTGGTGCTCGGTGCACAGGGGCAGGGCTGGGTGCTCACTGTCTGGGGCTCGGTGCACAGGGGCAGGGCTGGGTGCTCAGTATCTGTGCTCGGTGCACAGGGGCAGGGCTGGGTGCTCAGTGTCTGGTGCTCGGTGCACAGGGGCAGGGCTGGGTGCTCACTGTCTGGTGCTCGGTGCACTGGGGCAGGGCTGGGTGCTCAGTGTCTGGTGCTCGGTGCACAGGGGCAGGGCTGGGTGCTCACTGTCTGGGGCTCGGTGCACGGGGCAGGGCTGGGTGCTCACTGTCTGGTGCTCGGTGCACAGGGGCAGGGCTGGGTGCTCAGTGTCTGGTGCTCGGTGCACAGGGGCAGGGCTGCGTGCTCACTGTCTGGTGCTCGGTGTACTGGGGCAGGACTGGGTGCTCACTGTCTGGTGCTCAGTGCACAGGGGCAGGGCTGGGTGCTCAGTGTCTGGTGCTCGGTGCACAGGGGCAGGGCTGCGTGCTCACTGTCTGGTGCTCAGTGCACAGGGGCAGGGCTGGGTGCTCAGTGTCTGTGCTCGGTGCACAGGGGCAGGGCTGGGTGCTCAGTGTCTGGGGCTCGGTGCACGGGGCAGGGCTGCGTGCTCACTGTCTGGGGCTCGGTGCACGGGGCAGGGCTGGGTGCTCAGTGTCTGGTGCTCGGTGCACAGGGGCAGGGCTGTGTGCTCAGTGTCTGGTGCTCGGTGCACAGGGGCAGGGCTGGGTGCTCACTGTCAGTGCTCAGTGCACAGGGGCAGGGCTGGATGCTCAGTGTCTGGTGCTCGGTGCACAGGAGCAGGGCTGGGTGCTCACTGTCTGGTGCTCGGTGCACAGGGGCAGGGCTGGGTGCTCAGTGTCTGGGGCTCGGTGCACAGGGGCAGGGCTGCGTGCTCACTGTCTGGGGCTCGGTGCACGGGGCAGGGCTGCGTGCTCACTGTCTGGGGCTCGGTGCACGGGGCAGGGCTGGGTGCTCACTGTCTGGTGCTCGTTGCACAGGGGCAGGGCTGTGTGCTCAGTGTCTGGTGCTCGGTGCACAGGGGCAGGGCTGGGTGCTCAGTGTCTGGTGCTCGGTGCACAGGGGCAGGGCTGGGTGCTCACTGTCTGGTGCTCGGTGCACAGGGGCAGGGCTGGGTGCTCAGTGTCTGGGGCTCGGTGCACAGGGGCAGGGCTGGGTGCTCAGTATCTGTGCTCGGTGCACAGGGGCAGGGCTGGGTGCTCAGTGTCTGGTGCTCGGTGCACAGGGGCAGGGCTGGGTGCTCAGTGTCTGGTGCTCGGTGCACAGGGGCAGGGCTGGGTGCTGAGTGTCTGGTGCTCGGTGCACGGGGCAGAGCTGGGTGCTCAGTGTCTGGTGCTCAGTGCACAGGGGCAGGGCTGGGTGCTCAGTGTCTGGTGCTCGGTGCACAGGGGCAGGGCTGGGTGCTCAGTGTCTGGTGCTCGGTGCACAGGGGCAGGGCTGGGTGCTCAGTGTCTGGTGCTCGGTGCACAGGGGCAGGGCTGGGTGCTCACTGTCTGTGCTCGGTGCACAGGGGCAGGGCTGGGTGCTCACTGTCTGTGCTCAGTGCACAGGGGCAGGGCTGGGTGCTCACTGTCTGGTGCTCGATGCACAGGGGCAGGGCTGGGTGCTCAGTGTCTGGTGCTCGGTGCACAGGGGCAGGGCTGCGTGCTCACTGTCTGGGGCTCGGTGCACGGGGCAGGGCTGCGTGCTCACTGTCTGGGGCTCTGTGCACGGGGGCAGGGCTGGGTGCTCAGTGTCTGGTGTTCAGTGCACAGGGGCAGGGCTGGGTGCTCACTGTCTGGGGCTCGGTGCACAGGGGCAGGGCTGGGTGCTCACTGTCTGGTGCTCGGTGCACAGGGGCAGGGCTGGGTGCTCAGTATCTGTGCTCGGTGCACAGGGGCAGGGCTGGGTGCTCAGTGTCTGGTGCTCGGTGCACAGGGGCAGGGCTGGGTGCTCACTGTCTGGTGCTCGGTGCACTGGGGCAGGGCTGGGTGCTCAGTGTCTGGTGCTCGGTGCACAGGGGCAGGGCTGCGTGCTCACTGTCTGGTGCTCGGTGTACTGGGGCAGGACTGGGTGCTCACTGTCTGGTGCTCAGTGCACAGGGGCAGGGCTGGGTGCTCAGTGTCTGGTGCTCGGTGCACAGGGGCAGGGCTGCGTGCTCACTGTCTGGTGCTCAGTGCACAGGGGCAGGGCTGGGTGCTCAGTGTCTGTGCTCGGTGCACAGGAGCAGGGCTGGGTGCTCAGTGTCTGGGGCTCGGTGCACGGGGCAGGGCTGCGTGCTCACTGTCTGGGGCTCGGTGCACGGGGCAGGGCTGGGTGCTCAGTGTCTGGTGCTCGGTGCACAGGGGCAGGGCTGTGTGCTCAGTGTCTGGTGCTCGGTGCACAGGGGCAGGGCTGGGTGCTCACTGTCAGTGCTCAGTGTACAGGGGCAGGGCTGGATGCTCAGTGTCTGGTGCTCGGTGCACAGGAGCAGGGCTGGGTGCTCAGTGTCTGGTGCTCGGTGCACAGGGGCAGAGCTGGGTGCTCAGTGTCTGGGGCTCGGTGCACAGGGGCAGGGCTGCGTGCTCACTGTCTGGGGCTCGGTGCACGGGGCAGGGCTGCGTGCTCACTGTCTGGGGCTCGGTGCACAGGGGCAGGGCTGCGTGCTCACTGTCTGGGGCTCGGTGCACGGGGCAGGGCTGCGTGCTCACTGTCTGGGGCTCGGTGCACGGGGCAGGGCTGGGTGCTCAGTGTCTGGTGCTCGTTGCACAGGGGCAGGGCTGTGTGCTCAGTGTCTGGTGCTCGGTGCACAGGGGCAGGGCTGGGTGCTCAGTGTCTGGTGCACGGTGCACAGGGGCAGGGTGGGTGCTCAGTGTCTGGTGCTCGGTGCACAGGGACAGGGCTGCGTGCTCACTGTCTGGTGCTCGGTGCACTGGGGCAGGGCTGGGTGCTCACTGTCCGGTGCTCAGTGCACGGGGCAGAGCTGGGTGCTCAGTGTCTGGTGCTCGGTGCACAGGGGCAGGGCTGGGTGCTCACTGTCTGGTGCTCAGTGCACAGGGGCAGGGCTGGATGCTCAGTGTCTGTGCTCGGTGCACAGGGGCAGGGCTGCGTGCTCACTGTCTGGGGCTCGGTGCACGGGGCAGGGCTGCGTGCTCACTGTCTGGGGCTCGGTGCACGGGGCAGGGCTGGGTGCTCAGTGTCTGGTGCTCGGTGCACAGGGGCAGGGCTGTGTGCTCAGTGTCTGGTGCTCGGTGCACAGGGGCAGGACTGGGTGCTCACTGTCTGTGCTCAGTGCACAGGGGCAGGGCTGGGTGCTCAGTGTCTGGTGCTCGGTGCACAGGGGCAGGGCTGGGTGCTCTCTGTCTGTGCTCAGTCCACAGGGGCAGGGCTGGGTGCTTAGTGTCTGGTGCTCGGTGCACAGGGGCAGGGCTGGGTGCTCACTGTCTGTGCTCAGTGCACAGGGGCAGGGCAGGGTGCTCAATGTCTGGTGCTCGGTGCACAGGGGCAGGGCTGGGTGCTCACTGTCTGGTGCTCGGTGCACAAGGGCAGGGCTGGGTGCTCACTGTCTGGGGCTCGGTGCACGGGGCAGGGCTGGGTGCTCAGTGTCTGGTGCTCGATGCACAGGGGCAGGGCTGGGTGCTCAGTGTCTGGTGCTCGGTGCACAGGGGCAGGGCTGGGTGCTCACTGTCTGGGGCTAGGTGCACGGGGCAGGGCTGGGTGCTCACTGTCTGGTGCTCAGTGCACAGGGGCAGAGCTGGGTGCTCAGTGTCTGGTGCTCGGTGCACAGGGGCAGGGCTGTGTGCTCAGTGTCTGGTGCTCGGTGCACAGGGGCAGGGCTGGGTGCTCACTGTCTGTGCTCAGTGCACAGGGGCAGAGCTGGGTGCTTAGTGTCTGTGCTCAGTGCACAGGGGCAGGGCTGGGTGCTCAGTGTCTGGTGCTCGGTGCACAGGGGCAGGGCTGGGTGCTCACTGTCTGGTGCTCGGTGCACAGGGGCAGGGCTGGGTGCTCACTGTCTGGTGCTCAGTGCACAGGGGCAGGGCTGGGTGCTCAGTGTCTGGTGCTCGGTGCACAGGGGCAGAGCTGCGTGCTCACTGTCTGGGCCTCGGTGCACGGGGCAGGGCTGGGTGCTCACTGTCTGGTGCTTGGTGCACAGGGGCAGGGCTGTGTGCTCAGTGTCTGGTGCTCGGTGCACAGGGGCAGGGCTGGGTGCTCACTGTCTGTGCTCAGTGCACAGGGGCAGAGCTGGGTGCTTAGTGTCTGTGCTCAGTGCACAGGGGCAGTGCTGGGTGCTCACTGTCTGGTGCTCGGTGCACAGGGGCAGGGCTGGGTGCTCAGTGTCTGGTGCTCGGTGCACAGGGGCAGGGCTGGGTGCTCAGTGTCTGGTGCTCGGTGCACTGGGGCAGGGCTGGGTGCTCACTGTCTGGGGCTCGGTGCACGGGGTAGGGCTGTGTGCTCACTGTCTGGTGCTCGATGCACAGGGGCAGGGCTGGGTGCTCAGTGTCTGGTGCTCGGTGCACAGGGGCAGGGCTGGGTGCTCACTGTCTGTGCTCAGTGCACAGGGGCAGGGCTGGGTGCTCACTGTCTGGTGCTCGATGCACAGGGGCAGGGCTGGGTGCTCAGTGTCTGGTGCTCGGTGCACAGGGGCAGGGCTGGGTGTTCACTGTCTGTGCTCAGTGCACAGGTGCAGGGCTGGGTGCTCAGTGTCTGGTGCTCGGTGCACAGGGGCAGGGCTGGGTGCTCACTGTCTGTGCTCAGTGCACAGGGGCAGGGCTGGGTGCTCACTGTCTGGTGCTCGGTGCACAGGGGCAGGGCTGGGTGCTCACTGTCTGGTGCTCGGTGCACAGGGGCAGGGCTGGGTGCTCACTGTCTGGGGCTCGGTGCACAGGGGCAGGGCTGGGTGCTCAGTATCTGTGCTCGGTGCACGGGGGCAGGGCTGGGTGCTCAGTGTCTGGTGCTCGGTGCACAGGGGCAGGGCTGGGTGCTCACTGTCTGGTGCTCGGTGCACTGGGGCAGGGCTGGGTGCTCAGTGTCTGGTGCTCGGTGCACAGGGGCAGGGCTGGGTGCTCACTGTCTGGGGCTCGGTGCACGGGGCAGGGCTGGGTGCTCACTGTCTGGTGCTCGGTGCACAGGGGCAGGGCTGGGTGCTCAGTGTCTGGTGCTCGGTGCACAGGGGCAGGGCTGCGTGCTCACTGTCTGGTGCTCGGTGTACTGGGGCAGGACTGGGTGCTCACTGTCTGGTGCTCAGTGCACAGGGGCAGGGCTGGGTGCTCAGTGTCTGGTGCTCGGTGCACAGGGGCAGGGCTGCGTGCTCACTGTCTGGTGCTCAGTGCACAGGGGCAGGGCTGGGTGCTCAGTGTCTGTGCTCGGTGCACAGGGGCAGGGCTGGGTGCTCAGTGTCTGGGGCTCGGTGCACGGGGCAGGGCTGCGTGCTCACTGTCTGGGGCTCGGTGCACGGGGCAGGGCTGGGTGCTCAGTGTCTGGTGCTCGGTGCACAGGGGCAGGGCTGTGTGCTCAGTGTCTGGTGCTCGGTGCACAGGGGCAGGGCTGGGTGCTCACTGTCAGTGCTCAGTGCACAGGGGCAGGGCTGGATGCTCAGTGTCTGGTGCTCGGTGCACAGGAGCAGGGCTGGGTGCTCAGTGTCTGGTGCTCGGTGCACAGGGGCAGGGCTGGGTGCTCAGTGTCTGGGGCTCGGTGCACAGGGGCAGGGCTGCGTGCTCACTGTCTGGGGCTCGGTGCACGGGGCAGGGCTGCGTGCTCACTGTCTGGGGCTCGGTGCACGGGGCAGGGCTGGGTGCTCACTGTCTGGTGCTCGTTGCACAGGGGCAGGGCTGTGTGCTCAGTGTCTGGTGCTCGGTGCACAGGGGCAGGGCTGGGTGCTCAGTGTCTGGTGCTCGGTGCACAGGGGCAGGGCTGGGTGCTCACTGTCTGGTGCTCGGTGCACAGGGGCAGGGCTGGGTGCTCAGTGTCTGGGGCTCGGTGCACAGGGGCAGGGCTGGGTGCTCAGTATCTGTGCTCGGTGCACAGGGGCAGGGCTGGGTGCTCAGTGTCTGGTGCTCGGTGCACAGGGGCAGGGCTGTGTGCTCAGTGTCTGGTGCTCGGTGCACAGGGGCAGGGCTGGGTGCTGAGTGTCTGGTGCTCGGTGCACGGGGCAGAGCTGGGTGCTCAGTGTCTGGTGCTCGGTGCACAGGGGCAGGGCTGGGTGCTCAGTGTCTGGTGCTCAGTGCACAGGGGCAGGGCTGGGTGCTCAGTGTCTGGTGCTCGGTGCACAGGGGCAGGGCTGGGTGCTCAGTGTCTGGTGCTCGGTGCACAGGGGCAGGGCTGGGTGCTCAGTGTCTGGTGCTCGGTGCACAGGGGCAGGGCTGGGTGCTCACTGTCTGTGCTCGGTGCACAGGGGCAGGGCTGGGTGCTCACTGTCTGTGCTCAGTGCACAGGGGCAGGGCTGGGTGCTCACTGTCTGGTGCTCGATGCACAGGGGCAGGGCTGGGTGCTCAGTGTCTGGTGCTCGGTGCACAGGGGCAGGGCTGGGTGTTCACTGTCTGTGCTCAGTGCACAGGGGCAGGGCTGGGTGCTCAGTGTCTGGTGCTCGGTGCACAGGGGCAGGGCTGGGTGCTCACTGTCTGTGCTCAGTGCACAGGGGCAGAGCTGGGTACTCACTGTCTGGTGCTCGGTGCACAGGGGCAGGGCTGGGTGCTCAGTGTCTGGTTCTCGGTGCACAGGGGCAGGGCTGGGTGCTCACTGTCTGTGCTCAGTGCACAGGGGCAGGGCTGGGTGCTTAGTGTCTGGTGCTCGGTGCACAGGGGCAGGGCTGGGTGCTCAGTGTCTGGTGCTCGGTGCACAGGGGCAGGGCTGGGTGCTCAGTGTCTGGGGCTCGGTGCACAGGGGCAGGGCTGGGTGCTCAGTATCTGTGCTCGGTGCACAGGGGCAGGGCTGGGTGCTCACTGTCTGGTGCTCGGTGCACAGGGGCAGGGCTGGGTGCTCAGTGTCTGGTGCTCGGTGCACAGGGGCAGGGCTGGGTGCTGAGTGTCTGGTGCTCGGTGCACGGGGCAGAGCTGGGTGCTCAGTGTCTGGTGCTCAGTGCACAGGGGCAGGGCTGGGTGCTCAGTGTCTGGTGCTCGGTGCACAGGGGCAGGGCTGGGTGCTCAGTGTCTGGTGCTCGGTGCACAGGGGCAGGGCTGGGTGCTCAGTGTCTGGTGCTCGGTGCACAGGGGCAGGGCTGGGTGCTCACTGTCTGTGCTCGGTGCACAGGGGCAGGGCTGGGTGCTCACTGTCTGTGCTCAGTGCACAGGGGCAGGGCTGGGTGCTCAGTGTCTGGTGCTCGATGCACAGGGGCAGGGCTGGGTGCTCAGTGTCTGGTGCTCGGTGCACAGGGGCAGGGCTGGGTGTTCACTGTCTGTGCTCAGTGCACAGGGGCAGGGCTGGGTGCTCAGTGTCTGGTGCTCGGTGCACAGGGGCAGGGCTGGGTGCTCACTGTCTGTGCTCAGTGCACAGGGGCAGGGCTGGGTGCTCACTGTCTGGTGCTCGGTGCACAGGGGCAGGGCTGGGTGCTCAGTGTCTGGTTCTCGGTGCACAGGGGCAGGGCTGGGTGCTCACTGTCTGTGCTCAGTGCACAGGGGCAGGGCTGGGTGCTTAGTGTCTGGTGCTCGGTGCACAGGGGCAGGGCTGGGTGCTCACTGTCTGGTGCTCGGTGCACAGGGGCAGGGCTGGGTGCTCACTGTCTGGTGCTCGGTGCACAGGGGCAGGGTTGGGTGCTCAGTATCTGTGCTCGGTGCACAGGGGCAGGGCTGGGTGCTCACTGTCTGGTGCTCGGTGCACAGGGGCAGGGCTGGGTGCTCAGTGTCTAGTGCTCGGTGCACAGGGGCAGGGCTGGGTGCTGAGTGTCTGGTGCTCGGTGCACGGGGCAGAGCTGGGTGCTCAGTGTCTGGTGCTCGGTGCACAGGGGCAGGGCTGGGTGCTCAGTGTCTGGTGCTCAGTGCACAGGGGCAGGGCTGGGTGCTCAGTGTCTGGTGCTCGGTGCACAGGGGCAGGGCTGGGTGCTCAGTGTCTGGTGCTCGGTGCACAGGGGCAGGGCTGGGTGCTCAGTGTCTGGTGCTCGGTGCACAGGGGCAGGGCTGGGTGCTCACTGTCTGTGCTCAGTGCATAGGGGCAGGGCTGGGTGCTTAGTGTCTGGTGCTCGGTGCACAGGGGCAGGGCTGGGTGCTCACTGTCTGGTGTTCGGTGCACAGGGGCACGGCTGGGTGCTCAGTGTCTGGTGCTCGGTGCACAGGGGCAGGGCTGGGTGCTCAGTATCTGTGCTGGGTGCACAGGGACAGGGCTGGGTGCTCAGTGTCTGGTGCTCGGTGCACAGGGGCAGGGCTGGGTGCTCACTGTCTGTGCTCGGTGCACAGGGGCAGGGCTGGGTGCTCAGTGTCTGGTGCTCGGTGCACAGGGGCAGGGCTGGATGCTCACTGTCTGGTGCTCGGTGCACGGGGCACTCCAGTGCTGCCCTGTGACTGTGCACAGGCCCTTTGTTCCCAGTGTCCTTTGGCCGCAGACACGGATCCCTGGCTGTATCTGGGCCTGGGCTCTGCACCCTGAGCGTGTGTGCGTGCGTGTCCAGTCACCTGCGCTCTGGCCTTCCTCTGGGTGGTGGCTGAGACCCTCCGCGGTGGCCGCCGGCCCATAGCCCGGCCTCCAGGGCAGGCTGGGCAGGGCTGCAGTGACCGGTTGGAGGAGGCTAGCCCTTCATCCTGAGTGTGCGGTTGTCTCCCGGCAAAGCCCCCCACACGCAGAGACCACCTGTCCCTGCCTAGGAGGCCCAGCCTGAGTGGGGGGCTGCACTGAGCCCCTCCTCCGCCTACCCGCTCTGTGCACTGAAAGCCCGGCCACCTGAATGAGGGGGCTCCCCATCGCCCCTGGGCTTCACCTCTGCTCCTGGTGTCTAGACAGGACCAGTTCCCGTGAGCCTGGGGCCTGGAGGGCAGGAGTCCCGGGACCCCCAGGGCCACAAGCACGCGGGCAGGGCGCAGAGGTGGGGTAAACAGCCAGGCCCTTGGGCCATCCTGCAATCCCCGCCCAGAGTGAAGTCAGGGCTGGTGCTGCCCCGCCCACTGTGGGGGCAGGGCTGGGGGTGGTGGTGTGTGTGTGTGTGTGTTTGTGTGTGTGAGTGTGTGAGTGTATGTGTGTGTGTGAGTGTGAGTGTGTGAGTGTGTGTGTGTGTGTGAGTGTGTGTGTGAGTGTGTGAGAGTGTGTGAGTGTGAGTGTGTCTGTGAGTGTGTGTGTGTGAGTGTGTGTGTGAGTGTGTGTGAGTGTGAGTGTGTGTGAGTGAGTGAGTGTGAGTGTGTGTGTGTGAGTGAGTGTGTGTGAGTGTGTGAGAGTGTGTGAGTGTGTGTGAGTGTGTGTGTGAGTGTGTGTGAGTGAGTGTGTGAGTGTGTGTGTGTGTGTGAGTGTGTGTGAGAGTGTGTGTGTGAGTGTGTGTGAGAGTGTGTGTGTGAGTGTGTGTGTGAGTGTGTGTGTGAGTGAGTGTGTGTGTGTGAGAGTGTGTGTGTATGTGAGTGTGTGTGTGTGTGAGTGTGTGAGAGTGTGTGTGTGAGTGTGTGTGTGAGTGTGTGTGTGAGTGTGTGTGTGTGAGTGTGTGTGAGTGTGTGAGAGTGTGTGAGTGTGTGTGAGTGTGTGTGTGAGTGTGTGTGAGTGAGTGTGTGAGTGTGTGTGTGTGTGAGTGAGTGTGTGTGAGAGTGTGTGTGTGAGTGTGTGTGTGAGTGTGTGTGTGAGTGTGTGTGTGAGTGAGTGTGTGTGTGTGAGAGTGTGTGTGTATGTGAGTGTGTGTGTGTGTGAGTGTGTGTGAGTGTGCGTGTGTGTGAGTGTGTGAGTGTGTGTGTGTGGTGCGTGTGTGTGTGTGTGTGAGTGTGTGAGTGTGTGTGTGGTGTGTGTGTGTATGTGAGTGTGTGGTGTGTGTGAGTGTGTGTGAGTGTGTGTGTGAGAGTGTGTGTGTGTGTGTGTGAGTGTGTGTGTGGTGTGTGTGTGTATGTGAGTGTGTGTGTGTGCCCCACCCACTGTGGGGGCAGGGTTTCCGAGGCCCGATGTCACCGGAGGCGGCCTAGCTCTCAGGGGACTTTCTCCTGTGGGGCTGGAGTGGCCCCCGAAGTGGTGCTTCTCATGGTGTAGACAGGCCCTCCCGCCCAGAGACCCCATCTCACAGCAGCAAGTGGGGCCCTGACAGTGCCCGTCAGCTGCGGGGTCACTGTGCCCTGACCTTTGCTCCTCACTCGGGGTTGGTGGGGTCTGCAGGAAGGCATGGGCAGTAGTTCAGTGGGGACAGAGGACTTTGGTCACACTTTAATGCTTGGTGACTCCCAGTACCTGAGTGGTCCATTAGGGCGGCCACTTGTGTGAGAGCAGCTGCTGGTCCTCCCTGGGGGCAGACCCCCCCACTCCCCAGCTTCCCTGTCCCCCCCCCCCCCGCCCCCGGCTCCTCTGTGTAGCTGGAGTGCAGGTGGCAGCTGGGAGCCAGGTATTTCTGAGACCAGCCCCTATGGGCCCTTTGGGGGCATCCTGGGGCCTGATGTGAGCTTACTGCACTTGGCAGCTGTGTGGCACGTGACCTTGGCCAGGCAGAGCCACACAGATTCCAGAGGCTTGGTTCCACCCTCCTCCTGCCCGCACAGGCTGCCCTGCGGGCACCCCAGATCCCCCTGTGCCTGGCACAGTGCAGGACCCATGTCTACTCGTGTGTTTGGGTCAGACACCACTGCTTAGCTCTTAAGAACCACTGGAGTGGGTGCACACATTGCCATGCATAAGGACCTGGGTTCGAACCCCCAGTCACCACTTGCGGTGTGTGGGGGATAGACTCTAGGAGTGGTGAAGCAGGACTTGCGGTGTCTCTCTCCCTTCTTAATGTCTCTCTAAAATAATAATAATCAGATCAAACAAAAGCACTATGGGTGAGAAGCAGGCATAGAGGAGGAGTCAGCCCTCAGGTTTGAGCCAGAGAGGAGCAAGCCTGGGCCAAGCCCTCTCACACTGGCTCACAGGGAGCAGGAGGCTCTGGCTTCATCCCTCTGCTGAGGGGACACTCGGGCTCACAAGCAGACAGGAGGCAGACCCCGCATAGCTGGTCCATCTCCCCCCCACCCGTGAAATTGCTGGATAGGAAATGATTTTTAAATATATATATATTTTAATTAATTAATTAATTTTTTTATTCCCTTTTGTTGCCCTTGTTGTTTTATTGTTGTAGTTATTGGTGTTATTGATGTTGGATAGGACAGAGAGAAATGCAGAGAGGAGGGGAAGACAGAGAGGGGGAGAGAAGGACAGACACCTGCAGACCTGCTTCATCGCCTGGGAAACGACTCCCCTGCAGTTGGGGAGCCAGGGGCTTGAACCGGGATCCTTATGCTGGTCTTTGCGCTTTGTGCCACCTGCGCTTAACCCGCTGTGCTACCGCCCAACTCCCTAAATATATATTTTTAAAAAATTTTTATTTTTTTAATTTTATTTATGAAAGATATGTGGAGAGAGAAAGAACCAGACATCACTCTGGCACATGTGCTGCCGGGGATCGAACTCAGGACCTCATGCTTGAGAGTCCAAAGCCTTATCACTGCACCACCTCCCAGACCACTAAATATGTTTTTTATATTTATTTATTTTCCCTTTGGTTGCCATTGTTTTTTATTGTTGTTGTAATCATTGTTGTTGATGATGTTGTTGTTGTTGAGTAGGACAGAGAGAAATGGAGAGAGGAGGGGAAGACAGAGAGAGGGAGAGAAAGACAGACACCTGCAGACCTGCTTCACCGCCTGTGAAGCGACTCCCCTGCAGGTGGGGAGCCGGGGCTCGAACCGGGATTCTTACACTGGTTCCTGCACTTAACCCGCTGCGCTACCACCTGACTCCCCCCAAAATTTATTTATTTATTTATTTTGCCTCCAGGCTTACTGCTAGGGTTCAGTGTCTACACCATGAATCCACTGCTCCTGGAGGCCTTTTTTTTTCTTCCCCCCCTTTTAAAAAATATTTTATTTATTTATCAATGAGAGGGATACGAAGAGAGAGAGAAAGAACCAGGCATCACTCTGGTACATGTGCTGCCAGGGATTGAACTCAGGACCTCATGCTTGAGAGTCCAATAACCTCCCGGACCACTTTCTTCCCCTTTTGTTGCCATTGTTGTAGCTTTGTGGTTATTGTTGTTGTTGATGTCGTCATTGTTGGATAGGACAGAGAGAAATGGAGAGAGGAGGGGAAGACAGAGAGTGGGAGAGAAAGACACCTGCTGCCCTGCTTCACCGCCTGCTGCCTGTGAAGTGACTCCCCTGCAGGTGGGGAGCCGGGGGCTCGAACCTGGATCCTTACGGTGGTCCTTGTGCTTTGTGCCACGTGTGCTTAACCCGCTGTGTCACTGCCCAATCCCCCCGAAATAATTATTAAAATTTTTAAAAAATATATTTATTTATTTATTTTCCATTTTGTTGCCCTTGTTTTTCATTGTTGTTGTATTTATTGTTGTTGCTGTTATTGATGTTGTCATTATTGGACAGGACAGAGAGAAATGGAGAGAGGAGGGGAAGACAGAGAGGGGGAGAGAAAGACAGACACCTGCAGACCTGCTTCACCGCCTGCTGCCTGTGAAGTGACTCCCCTGCAGGTGGGGAGCCGGGGGCTCGAACCAGGATCCTTATGCCGGTCTTTGCCCTTTGCGCCATGTGCGCTTAACCTGCTGTGCCACCCACTGCCCGACTCCCGAAATAATTTTTTAAAGGTTTATTTATTGATGAGACAGACTTGCCCAGAGAACTAGATCCTCCGTCTGGGATTGAACTCAGGTCAGCATCACTGAGGGCCCAATATGTTTGTTATCCATTTCTGGGCTTGGTAAGATGAATGTTTATTCACTCACTCAGCTGTGAGGTAGAGAGAGCCGGAGTGCCACTCTGGCACACATGACGCCGGGGATCCACAGTCGCTCAGCCTCTTTGTCCTGCTCCTACTGTGGGTGCACACTGCTCTGCTCGGAGAGGCACCCCCCCCCCCAGGGTGAGGACGGCTGGGACCGCCCCCTCCGGCAGTGGGAGACAGGTTGTTATGAACTTTTCTCCAGCCCCCCCTTCCTGATTCCCTCCAGCTGGGCTTGCATCATCGCTGGGCCCAGGGGCCCAATTAGGGGCCTCCTCCAGGGAGTCACCTGAGGCAGCCCAGCCCAGGGGGCCTCAGAGCCAGAGTTTTAATTAGTCACTGCTCTTCCCGGAACTCTGACCTGTCCCCTGCGAACCTTTGTGGGTATGGGGCACCCTGCGGCCCCACCCTTGATCACTGCTGGATCCATCAGGTAGATGCTTGAAGCACAGGGATTAGACAAATCGGAAGGCTGGAGATTTTATGCAACCATTTAAAATGGTGTCTGAGGAGCCGCTGGTGGGGCACCTGGTTCAGCACCCATGTTACAGTGTGCAAGGACCAGGGTTGGAGCCACAGTCCCCACCTCCAGGGAGAAAGCTTTGCAAGTGGTGAAGCAGGGTTGCAAGTGTCTCTCTCCCTATCATCTCTTTTCCTCTCAATTTCTCTGTCTCTGTCAAATAAATAAATAAGAATACAGCAGTGTCAGGGAGTCGGGCTGTAGTGCAGCGGGTTAAACGCAGGTGGCGCAAAGCACAAGCACCGGCATAAGGATCCCGATTCAAACCCCAGCTCTTATTGTTGTAGTTATTATTGTTGTTGTCGTTGTTGGATAGGACAGAGAGAAATGGAGAGAGGAGGGGAAGACAGAGGGGGGAGAGAAAGACACCTGCAGACCTGCTTCACCGCCTGTCAAGCGACTCCCCTGCAAGTGGGGAGCCGGGGGCTTGAACTGGGATTCTTACGCTGGTCCTTGCACTTTGCGCCACCTGCACTTAACCTGCTGTGCTACCACCAGACTCCCTACCATATTTATTTCTATAAAAGCCTATTATTTTAGCAATTAATAAACTCTTTTTTTATTTTAGTTTAACCAGAGCACTGTTCAGCTCTGGTTTATGGTGGTGCAGGGGATTGAACCTGGGACTTTGGAGCCTCAGGCATGAGTCTCTTTGCATAACCATTATGCTATCTACCCCTGCCCAATAAACTTTTTTTTTTCCCCTCCAGGGTTATTGCTGGGCTCGGTGCCTGCACCATGAATCCACCGCTCCTGGAGGCCATTTTTCCCCCTTTTTGTTGCCCTAGTTGTTGCAGCCTTGTTGTGGTTATTATTGCCATTGTTGACGTTGCTTTGTTGTTGGATAGGACAGAGAGAAATGGAGAGAGGAGGGGAAGACAGAGAGAGAGGGGGAGAGACAGACACCTGCAGACCTGCTTCACCGCCCGTGAAGCGACTCCACTGCAGGTGGGGAGCCGGGGGCTCGAACCGGGATCCTTACACCGGTCCCTGCGCTTTGCGCCACGTGCGCTTAACCCACTGCGCCACCGCCCGACCCCCAATAAACTCTTTTTTTAAAGAAGTCTTAAAAATATTTAATTTCCTTTTTGTTGCCCTTTTTTATTGTTGTTGTAGTTACTGTTGTTGTCGTTGTTGGCTAGGACAGAGAGAAATGGAGAGAGGAGGGGAAGACAGAGCGGGGGAGAGAAAGACAGACACCTGCAGACCTGCTTCACCACCTGTGAAGTGACTCCCCTGTAGGTGGGGAGCTGGGGGTTTGAACCGGGATCCTTATGCTGGTCCTTGTGCTTCATGCCACGTGCACTTTTTCTGCTGTGCCACCGCCCAACTCCCAAATAATAAACTCTTCTTTAAAATATATTTTTAACCAGTTTGAGAACTAACAACTGATAATATCTAAGGCTAGTATTAAAAATTCAAAAAAGGGGGGAGTCGGGCAGTAGCACAGCAGGTAAAGTGCACATGGCGTAATGATCCCGGTTCGAGCCCCCGGCTCCCCACCTGCAGGGGAGTCTCTTCACAGGCGGTGAAGCAGGTCTGCAGGTGTCTGTCTTTCTCTCCCCTTCTCTGTCTTCCCCTCCTCTCTCCATTTCTCTGTTCTATCCAACAACGACAACATCAATAACAACATTAATAACTACAATAACAATAAAAGAACAAGGACAACAAAAAAAATAAGTAAAATATATTTTTAATTTTAATTTTATTTTTGAGAGAGATGAAGAGAGAGAAACACACACAGAGGGGGTCGGGCGGTGGCGCAGTGGGTTAAGCGCATGTGGCAAAGCCCAAGGACCAGCGTAAGGATCCCGGTTCCAGCCCCCGGCTCCCCACCTGCAGGGGAGTCGCTTCACGGGCGGTGAAGCAGGTCTGCAGGTATCTGTCTTTCTCTCCTCTTCTCTGTCTTCCCCTCCTCTCTCCATTTCTCTCTGTCCTATCCAACAACGAATTGCGTCAACAAGGGCAATAATAATAACCACAATGAAGCTACAACAAGGGCAACAAAAGGGGGAAAAAAATGGCCTCCAGGAGCGGTGGATTCATGGTGCAGGCACCGAGCCCAGCAATAACCCTGGAGGAGGAAAAAAAAAAAAAAAAAAAGAAACACACAGAGAGAAACACCAGAGCACTGCTCAGCTCTGGCTTATTGGTGGTGTGGGGGATTGAACCTGGGACTTAGGAGCCTCAGGCATGAGAGTCTGTTTGCATAACCATTATGCTGTCTCCCCCGCCCAATTAATAAACTTATTGTTAATTATAAACTATTTTTCTTGAGCAAGCTTCCTGGAGTATCATCAGGTTTCTGTGAAGCATCTATTGTTTCTAAGAGGTCAGTTTCTACGAAGAAAGTTATCTTGTTTAGAGCATCTCGATTAATATCTGTATTTATGAGCTCTTTTGTTTCAGGTAAGCAATGGATGTCACATGCCTGCTTTTCACAGTATTTATTGACCTGCGTAATGGTAGCAACCTTCTGTTCTTGGGAAAGCAAACACCAAGGGGGACGGGACCTTGCTAGTCTATCCATAAATGGCAACTTATTAACCTCAGTGCATTTGCCCTTAATGTTAACCAAGTGACCACAGTATTCATCATGGATGGCTGTAAACGGAAGGGGGGTCAGTAGCTGGGGGCGGCCGGTAAGGGCCCTTATACTCTGGGGGAGACACAGTCTACCACCTACTCTACAAGCTGCCCAAGGCGGCCCTTGTGCCCTGGGAAGAACCCAGCGCTCTGCATTTTCCTGCTTCTCTGCCTGGGGTGTAGGTGCTGGGGTGACAAGGGGGGCAAGCAGTTCCTTCACAGTCAGCTTATCTGCAGACAGATGCTCTGCCCCTGAGCTAAGCCCCTCCTCGCCACAGTCGGCTTATCTGATAATTGGCTAATTGTCGGGTTTTGGACCTCTTTAGACTGGGGGTCTTTAAGGATCCCGGTTCGAGCCCCCGGCTCCCCACCTGCAGGGGGGTCGCTTCCCAGGCGGTGAAGCAGGTCTGCAGGTGTCTGTCTTTCTCTCCCCCTCTCTGTCTTCCCCTCCTCTCTCCATTTCTCTCTGTCCTGTCCAACAACGACGACATCAATAACAACAATAACTACAACAACAATAAAACAGAGGCAACAAAAGGGAGTAAATAAATATTTTTTAAAAATAGCCAATAATACCCACTGCTCAACAATATGAGCAATGGGACAAAGAGGCGGAGTGTTTCCTTCAGTCCAGGGCCTCTCGTCTTCCGCAGGCCCCCACAATCCCGGGCCCTGACATCGCCATCACCAACCCTGGTCCCCAGCACCCACCCCGCACCTCACGCTGGTCCCCAGGACCCACCCCGCACGTCCCTGCACCCACCCCGCACCTCACCCTGGTCCCCGCACCTCACCCTGGTCCCCGCACCTCACCCTGGTCCCCGCACCTCACCCTGGTCCCCGCATCCACCCCGCACCTCACCCTGGTCCCCGCACCCACCCCACACCTCACCCTGGTCCCCGCACCCACCCCACACCTCACCCTGGTCCCCGCACCTCACCCTGGTGCCAGCACCCACCCCGCACCTCACCCTGGTCCCCGCACCCACCGCCGCCCCTGACCCGCCTCTGTCCGCAGAGAGGCCGCAGCCAGGCTGACCCGGAGCCCGCGGCCCAGCGCCCCAGCAGGCCTGCTCGGGGTTGGCCGGGCGCCCGCGACCTGGACCTGCCGCTTCCCCGAGGCCCCGAGGCCCCGAGGCCCCGGAGACCCGAAGGCGCCGCAGGGCACAGCGGCCAGTGGCGCCCACGAATGATGCAACCGCGACGCGGGGCGGGGCGGCCCCCGGGGAGGTCCCTGCGTCCCTGCGTCCCTGCGTCCCTGCGTCCCCGCGTCCTCGCGTCCCCGCGTCCCTGCCCCGCTCCGCGCCTGCAGGCCCCGCCCTGCCCGCTAGGGGCCCGCCCACAGCCCCGCTCCGGGGCGCCCAGGCTCCGCCCACGGGCCCGCCCACCCCACCCTGGCGCGCCAGGCCCCGCCCCCAGCCCGCCCAATCCCGCTTCAGGCGGCTCCGGCCCCGCCCCGACACACGCCCAATCCTGCGTTAGGCGGCCCCGGCCCCGCCCCATTCCGGCGCTGGCCCGCCCGAGTCCCGCCCAGTCAGCCCCGGCCCCGCCCCGGCCTTCCGGCCCCGCCCCGGCCTTCTGGCCCCGCCCCCAGCCGCGAGGCCCCGCCCCCAGCCGCGAGGCCCGGCCCGACCGCAGGCGGCGACCCGGGCGGCGCGCGGCGAGCTCTGGCGGCGCTCTGGTCCCGCAGGCGAGGCCGGGCCGGCACTCGGACCCGAGCGGGACGGGACGCGACGCGACGCGACCGGAGCGGGACTGCGAGTCAAGCGGGGCGAGCGAGGATGCGGGCAGCGGCGCGGGGCCCGGCGCCCGGCAGGTCTGGCGGGAAGTTGAGCTACTTGGGGCGCGGGGCGGGCGGGGACCGGGACCAACTTCGGGATCCGCCCGCGCTCGGGGCTGCGGGGGCTCGGCCTTGCTCGCGCGTCCGGCGGGGGGCGGGGGGCTCCACCGAGGTCGGGGGCGGTCGGGGGCGTCCGGGAGGGGCCGGGGCAGGGCCATCGGGGGCCCGGGGTGACCCTGGGATTCGGGGTGGCCGGTCCGGGGCCGCGCTGCCCTCCGCCTGATCCCCCGGCTCGCGGCCCGGCGGCGGGGTGGTGCGGGGCTGCCGGGCACACGTGCGCCCGTGGCGGGGCGGTCAGTCTAGGGGCGGCGCGCACGTGCGGCGGGGGACGCCGGGAAGCGGGAGCCCGCGGTCGGGCCGCAGAGGGAGGCGGGGACCGGCGGAGTCTCGGCTGTCCGGCCCGGGGAGCCTCCATGACGCCGCTTCCGGGTGTGCGGCTCCGGGTCGGCCGAGGGGTCTGAGCACTGCGCCCGCGACCCCCGGAGCCCCTGCGTCCTGCCCCGCGTCGCTGAGGGCCGAGTCCCGCACCGCACAACCAGAAAACCCAGCCCCGCACCCACCCCGCCTCCTGGGGACCCAGCCCCGCCGCCCAACCCCAACCCCGACCCCGCCTCCTGGGGACCCAGCCCCGCACCCCAACCTCTCCCCCACCTTCTGAGGACCCAGCCCCGCACCCACCCCGCCTCCTGGGGACCCAGCCCCGCACCCCACCCCCTCCCCCACCTCCTGGGGACCCAGCCCCGCACCCCACCCCTCCCCCACCTCCTGGGGACCCAGCCCCGCACCCACCCCGCGTCGCTGAGGACCCAGCCCCGCACCCCACCCCCTCCCCCACCTCCTGGGGACCCAGCCCTGCACCCCACCCCCTCCCCCACCTCCTGGGGACCCCGCACCCCACCCCTCCCCCACCTCCTGAGGACCCAGCCCCGCACCCCACCCCTCCCCCACCTCCTGGGGACCCAGCCCCGCACCCCACCCCTCCCCCACCTCCTGGGGACCCAGCCCTGCACCCCACCCCCTCCCCCACCTCCTGGGGACCCAGCCCCGCACCCCACCCCTCCCCCACCTCCTGAGGACCCAGCCCCGCACCCCACCCCCCACCCCACCCCCTGAGGATCCAGCTCCCACTAAATACCCAGATCCTGAGGGCCCAGCCTGCACTCCTCCTAACCCCCAGCCCTCCCTGACTCCCATTCCTGAGCTACCCAGCCCCCCACCCCCCTGACCCCTCCCGGCCTCTGAGGCACCCAGTCCCCCCACACCTCCGGCTCCTGAGGGCTCCCCCCACCCTCACTGACTCTGGCCCCTGAGGCCCAGTCCCCCACCCCTGACCTCAGGCTCCCCGTGGGCCGCCGCCTCTGGCTGGGGTGGGGTGTCTCCAGGGCAGAGCTGGGAGTGGGCCTCCCGGGAGTGGGGTGGGGGCACGGGCTGGGGGGGCTCTGGGCGCACAGCCTGCTCTTAATTAACGCGGGGCTCCCCCGGGCACAGGGCTGCCTCCCCAAGGCCCTGGCAGACCTGCCCCTTGGGGCTGTCCTCAGACCAGCGCTGGAGCGTCCATGCCCACTCTGGCCGGCCCAGGGGCCCTCTGGTCAGTCAGTGCTCTTCCTGGCCATGGCCAGTGGCGCACCCGCACCTTTCCTGCCCCCACGCCAGCCCTCGCACTGTCACAGCACAGGCCGGTCTGGACTCACTGCCGAAGCTGACCCTGAGCTGGATGTCACCAGAGTGACATGTCTGAGCCACTGAAGGAGGCAGCAGCGGAATGACCTATGGGCTGGGGTCCCAGTCCCCCGTGGCTTGGCTTGGGGTCCTGGCCTTTCTGTACCTCTTGGCTTTTCATAAGTATGAGGGGGGCAGCCAAGATGCCTCTTCACTGCACTGTCCCCCCAGTACGTGGGGGTGGGTCAGGGGACAGAGGGACTAGGCCATTCTGCTGGTGCCACCTGCTGGACAGTCCTGGGTCCTGCAGTGGCCAGGCTGGTACTGGGACCTGTTCCCTCAGCCTTCCCTGGAGTGTCCCCTCAGCCTCTGGACTGTCCCCTCAGTCTCTGGACTATCCGCTAAGGCTCCCCTGGACTGTCCCCTCAGCCTCCCCAGGACTGTCTCCTCAGCCTCCATTGGACTGTCCCTTCAGCCTCCCCTGGACTGTCTCTTCAGCCTCTGGACTGCTCCCTCAGGCTCCCCTTGACTGTCCCCTCAGTCTCTGGACTGTCTGCTAAGGCTCCCATGGACTGTCTCCTCAGCCTCCATTGGACTGTCTGCTAAGGCTCCCATGGACTGTCTCCTCAGCCTCCATTGGACTGTCTCTTCAGCCTCCACTGGACTGTCCCCTCAGCCTCCCCTGGACTGTCTCCTCAGCTTCCCTTGGACTGTCTCCCCAGCCTCACCAGGACTGTCTCCTCAGCCTCCCATAAACTGTCCTCAGCCACCACTGGACTGTCTCCTCAGCCTCCCCAGGACTGTCCCCTGAGCCTCCCTTGGATTCTCACCTCAGCCTCCGTTGGACTGTCCCCTTAGACTCAGCTGGACGGTACCCTCAGGCTCCCCTGGACTGTCCCCTCAGCCTCCCCAGGACTGTCTCCTGAGCCTTCATTGGACTGTCCCTTCAGCCTCCCCTGGACTGTCTCTTCAGCCTCTGGACTGCTCCCTCAGGCTCCCCTTGACTGTCCCCTCAGTCTCTGGACTGTCTGCTAAGGCTCCCATGGACTGTCTCCTCAGCCTCCATTGGACTGTCTATTCAGCCTCCCCTGGACTGTTTCTTCAGCCTCCCCTGGACTGTCTCCTCAGCCTCCCCTGGACTCTCCCCTCAGCCTCCTATGGACTGTCCCCTCAACCTCCCATGGACTGTCTCCTCAGCCTCCCTTGGACTGTCCCCTCAGCCTCCATTGGACTGTCCCCATAGCCTCCGCTGGACTGTCTCCTCAGCCGCCCCTGGACTGTCTCCTCAGCCTCCCTTGGACTGTCCCCTCAGCCTTCGTTGGACTGTCCCCTGAGCCTCCCCTGGACTGTCTCCTCAGGCTCCCCTGGACTGTTTCCTCAGCCTCCACTGGACTGTCTCCTCAGCCTCCCCTGGACTCTCCCCTCAGCCTCCTATGGACTGTCCCCTCAACCTCCCCTGGACTGTTTCCTCAGCCTCCACTGGACTGTCCCCTCAGCCTCCCCTGGACTGTCTCCTCAGCCTCCCCTGGACTGTCTCCTCAGCCTCCCCTGGACTATCTCCTCAGCCTCCCCAGGACGGTCCCCTCAGCCTCCCCAGGACTGTCCCCTCAGCTGTCCCTGGATTGTCTCCTCAGGCTCCCATGGACTGTCCCCTCAGCCTCCACTGGACTGTCTCCTCAGCCTCCCCTGGACTGTCCCCTCAGGCTCCCCAGGACTGTCCTCTTAGGCTCCCCTGGACTGTCTCCTAAGCCTCCCCTGGACTGTCCCCTCAGCCTCCCCTGGACTGTCCCCTCAGCCTCCCCTGGACTGTCTCCTCAGCCTCCACTGGACTGTCTCCTCAGCCTCCCCTGGACTGTCCCATCAGCCTCCCCTGGACTGTCTCCTCAGCCTCCCCTGGACTGTCTCCTCAGCCTCCCCTGGACTCTCCCCTCAGCCTCCTATGGACTATCTCCTCAGCCTCCCCTGGACTGTCCCCTCTGCTGTCCCTGGATTGTCTCCTCAGGCTCCCCCGTACTGTCTCCTCAGCCTCCCCTGGAATGTCTCCTAAGCCACCACTGGACTGTCCCCTTAGGCTCCCCAGGACTGTCCTCTCAGCCTCCCCTAGACTGTCTCCTCAGCCTCCCCTGGACTGTCTCCTCAGCCTCCCCTGGAATGTCTCCTCAGCCTGCCCTGGACTGTCCCCTCAGGCTCCCCTGGACTGTCTCCTCAGCCTCCCCTGGAATGTCTCCTCAGCCTCCCCTGGACTGTCCCGTCAGCCTCCCCTGGACTGTCTCCTCAGCCTCCCCTGGACTCTCCCCTCAGCCGCCGATGGACTGTCCCCTCAGCCTCCCCTGGACTGTGTCCTCAGCCTCCCTCGGACTGTCCCCTCAGACTCCATTGGACTATCCCCATAGCCTCTGCTGGACTGTCTCCTCATCCTCCCCTGGACTGTCCCCTCAGCCTCCACTGGACTGTCTCCTCAGCCTCCCTTGGACTGTCCCCTCAGCCTTCGTTGGACTGTCCTCTGAGCCTCCCCTGGACTGTCTCCTCAGGCTCCCCTGGACTGTTTCCTCAGCCTCCCCTGGACTGTCCCCTCAGCCTCCCCTGGATTGTCTCCTCAGCCTCCCCTGGACTGTCCCCTCAGCCTCCCCTGGACTGTCCCCTCAGCTGTCCCTGGATTGTCTCCGCAGGCTCCCCTGGAATATCCCCTCAGCCTCCCCTGGACTGTCCCCTCAGCCTCCCCTGGACTGTCCCCTCAGCCTCCCCTGGAATGTCTCCTCAGCCTCCATTGGACTGTCCCCATAGCCTCCGCTGGACTGTCTCCTCAGCCTCCCCTGGACTCTCCCCTCAGCCTCCTATGGACTGTCCCCTCAGCCTCCCCTGGACTGTGTCCTCAGCCTCCCTTGGACAGTCCCCTCAGCCTCCATTGGACTGTCCCCATAGCCTCCGCTGGACTGTCCCCTCAGGCTCCCCTGGACTGTCTCCTCAGCCTCCCCTGGATTGTCTCCTAAGCCACCCCTGGACTGTCCCCTTAGGCTCCCCAGGACTGTCCTCTCAGCCTCCCCTAGACTGTCTCCTCAGCCTCCCCGGGACTGTCCCCTCAGCCTCCACTGGATTGTCCCCTCAGCTGTCCCTGGATTGTCTCCTCAGGCTCCCCTGGACTGTCTCCTCAGCCTCCCCTGGACTGTCTCCTCAGGCTCCCCAGGACTGTCCTCTCAGGCTCCCCTGGACTGTCTCCTAAGCCTCCCCTGGACTGTCCCCTCAGCCTTCCCTGGACTGTCTCCTCAGCTTCCCCTGGAATGTCTCCTCAGCATCCCCTTGACTGTCCCCTCAGGCTCCCCTGGACTGTCTCCTCAGCCTCCCTTGGACTCTCCCCTCAGCCTCCTATGGACTGTCCCCTCAGCCTCCATTGGACTGTCCCCATAGCCTCCGCTGGACTGTCTCCTCAGCCTACCCTGGACTGTCCCCTCAGCCTCCACTGGACTGTCTCCTCAGCCTCCCTTGGACTGTCCCCTCAGCCTTCGTTAGACTGTCCCCTGAGCCTCCCCTGGACTGTCTCCTCAGGCTCCACTGGACTGTTTCCTCAGCCTCCCCTGGACTATCTCCTCAGGCTCCCCTGGACTGTCCCCTCAGCTGTCCCTGGATTGTCTCCTCAGACTCCCCTGGACTATCTCCTCAGCCTCCCCTGGACTGTCTCCTCAGGCTCCACTGGACTGTCTCCTCAGCCTCCCCTGGACTCTCCCCTCAGCCTCCCTTGGACTGTCCCCTCAGCCTTCGTTGGACTGTCCCCTCAGCCTCCCCTGGACTGTCTCCTCAGCCTCCCCTGGACTGTCTCCTCAGCCTCCCCTTGACTGTCCCCTCAGGCTCCCCTGGACTGTCTCCTCAGCCTCCCATGGACTGTCCCCTCAGCCTCCTCTAACTGTGTCCTCAGCCTCCCTTGGACTGTCCCCTCAGCCTCCATTGGACTGTCCCCATAGCCTCCGTTGGACTGTCTCCTCAGCCTCCCTTGGACTGTCCCCTCAGCCTTCGTTGGACTGTCCCCTGCGCCTCCCCTGGACTGTCTCCTCAGGCTCCCCTGGACTGTTTCCTCAGCCTCCTCTGGACTGTCCCCTCAGCCTCCCCTGGATTGTCTACTCAGCCTCCCCTGGACTATCACCTCAGCCTCCCCTGGACTGTCACCTCAGCCTCCCCTGGACTGTCCCCTCAGCCATCCCTGGATTGTCTCCTCAGGCTCCCCTAAACTGTCTTCTCAGCTTCCCCTGGACTGTCCCCTCAGCCTTCCCTGGACTGTCTCATCCTCCGCTGGACTGTCCCCTCAGGCTCCCCTGGACTGTCCCCTCAGCCTTCCCTGGACTGTCTCAGCCTCCGCTGGACTGTCCCCATAGTCTCCTCTGGACTGTCCCCTCAGCCTCCCCTGGACTGTCTCCTCAGCCTCCCCTGGACTGTCTCCTAAGCCTCCCCTGGACTGTCCCTTCAGGCTCCCCAGGACTGTCCTCTCAGCCTCCCCTGGACTGCCTCCTAAGCCACCCTTGGACTGTCCCCTCAGGCTCCCCAGGACTGTCCTCTCAGCCTCCCCTATACTGTCTCCTCAGCCTCCCCTGGACTGTCCTCTCAGGCTCCCCAGGACTGTCCCCTCAGGCTTCCCTGGACTGTCTCCTAAGCCTCCCCTGGACTGTCCCCTCAGGCTCCCCAGGACTGTCCCCTCAGGCTTCCCTGGACTGTCCCCTCAGCCTCTCCTGGACTGTCCCCTCAGGCTCCCCTGGACTGTCTCCACAGCCTCCCCTGGACTTTCCCCTCAGCCTCCTATGGACTGTCCCCTCAGCCTCCCCTGGACTGTCTCCTCAGCCTCCCCTGGACTGTCTCCTAAGCCTCCCCTGGACTGTCCCTTCAGGCTCCCCAGGACTGTCCTCTCAGGCTCCCCTGGACTGTCTCCTAAGCCTCCCCTGGATTGTCCCCTCAGCCTCCCCTGGACTGTCCCCTCAGCCTCCCCTGGACTGTCTCCTCAGCCTCCCCTGGAATGTCTCCTCAGTCTCCCCTTGACTGTCCCCTCAGGCTCCCCTGGACTGTCTCCTCAGCCTCCCCTGGACTGTCCCCTCAGCCTCCACTGGACTGTCTCCTCAGCCTCCCTTGGACTGTCCCCTCAGCCTTCGTTGGACTGTTCTGAGCCTCCCCTGGACTGTCTCCTCAGGCTCCCCTGGACTGTTTCCTCAGCCTCCCCTGGACTGTCCCCTCAGCCTCCCCTGGATTGTCTCCTCAGCCTCCCCTGGACTGTCCCCTCAGCCTCCCCTGGACTGTCCCCTCAGCTGTCCCTGGATTGTCTCCTCAGGCTCCCCTGGACTGTCTCCTCAGCCTCTCCTGGACTGTCTCCTCAGCCTCCCCTGGACTGTCTCCTCAGCCTCCCTTGGACTGTCCCCTCAGCCTTCGTTGGACTGTCCCCTCAGGCTCCCCTGGATTGTTTCCTCAGCCTCCCCTGGACTGTCTCCTCAGCCTCCCCTGGACTGTCCCCTCAGCTGTCCCTGGATTGTCTCCTCAGGCTCCCCTGGACTGTCTCCTCAGCCTCCCCTGGACTGTTTTTCAGCCTCCCCTGGACTGTCCCCTCAGCCTCCCCTGGACTGCCCCCTCAGCCTTCTCTGGACTGTCCCCTCAGCCTCCCCTGGACTGTGCCCAGATGTCCTCCAGGGACTGGGGTCCAGACTCCTGGCTAGGTACAGTGGCCTTTAGGAGACTCGTAGGCAGGAGCGGGTCAAAGTGGCCTGAGTGCTGGCCGTGTGTGGGGAGCAGAAGCCTGGGTGCCCCTTTGTGTGGGAGCTGGGTGCCCCTGTGTGTGGGGGCTGGGTGCCCCTGCGTGTGGGGGCTGGGTGCCCCTGCGTGTGGGAGCTGGGTGGCCCTGTGTGTGGGAGCTGGGTGGCCCTGCCTGTGGGGGCTGGGTGCCCCTGCGTGTGGGGGCTGGATGTCCTGAGGTGGGTCTGTGCTTCCTAGGTCTGACGCCTGTTCCCTCTCCCCAGGATACCCTCGTAGCCATCCGGAGGACACGTGGCCAGGATGTCAGAGAAGCGACCGCTGGGTGCCCTGGGGCCTATGTTGTACAGCAAGCTGCCACGTCTCGTCGGATCTGATCCGGGGCCTGGCCCCTGCCCCGTGGGAGGTGCTGCCCTGTCAGGGGCCGAGAGGCTGGCATCTTGGGCCCCATGTGGGGCCCTGTACCCCGCCAGTGTGGCAGGCGCCTCCCTGCCCCCGGACAGCTTGCTGGCCAGCTGCCTGCTCTACCGGCCGCCCACTGAAAGCGTGGCGAAGCTGACTGCCGCTGGACCCCCGGATCCGCTGCCTCCGCCCTCCCAGCTGCCCCCCTGCCCGGGACCCCCGCTGGCCGCACCCAAGCCCGTCTACCGCAGTCCCCTGTGCTATGGCCTCTCCACGTGCCTGGGGGATGGGATGGCCAAGAGGCCGCTGGACGTGGACTGGACACTGCTGACCGGGCCGCCAGGCCCCCCCACCCACCCGCCTTGCTCTCTGGCCCCTGACCCTGGCTCAGGCCAGTGTCTGAGTGGCCCCTTCCTGAGGGAGGCACCGGGCAGGGGGCCGGGCCGGGACCCCTCTCCAAGCTGCCCCCCCTGCCCGGCCTTCTTAGGCCAGTGCCAGACCGGCTTCCCAGCCCCTCCATACTCCAGACCTTACCTGGGGGACTCCAGGCAGGCGCTGCCTGAGGGACGCCCCACTCCCTGGACCCACCTGGCCCAGCCGCTGGGACTGGCCTGCCAGGACTCAGCGTCCACACACTGTCCAGTGCTGACCTCTGCACAGGCCCTGCCATGTGCCCTGCCCTGCCACCGGCCTGAGAGGCAGGGCAGCTATGGTCCTGGGCCCCCACCTTCCCCAGGGGGCTACAGGGGGACTTCACACCCCACCAGTGGGCTGAGTAGCCCCTACCTTCAGCCTCCAGCAGCCCAGAGCCCCTGTATGCCCCCAGGGGGGCTGGACACGTTCTCCTGCACCCCGGCCACCTCCCCAGGCCTGAGGCCAGAGCTACCCCTCACACCCAGCTGCCCACCGGACCTGGCCCCCCCAACACTGGGCTTTCCGTATGCCCGAGACAGCCTTCCCAGCTCAGGGCTGTCCCCGGGCCTTGGAGCGACACTTCCAGCCCATGGTGGCCTGCAGGCTGGGCCTCAGCCCAGTGGCTTCCCACGGGTGTGCCAGCCCCTGCCCCCCCGCCAGGCCTGCCGGGAGTCTGCCTGCACTGAAGACTCGTCCACAGGGTCCCCTGAGGAGCGGCCCTGGCTGCCCAGCTGCAGGGAGGACTGGCCAGTGCTGGACGAGCCCCCCAGGGTGTCCGTTCTCATCCAGGACAGCCATGGCCCCTGCCCCCGCACCTCGCCTGGGCTGCCCACGTGTGCCCAGGAGGAGGACGACCGCTCCCCCCACTCCCCCCCCATGCCTGTGATTGACAACGTCTTCAGCCTGGCCCCCTACCGCCACTACCTGGACGCAGAGACTCCCGACACACCCATGGAACCCCACCTGGCCCCCAGTGCTGGCCAGGATGAAGCCTGTGAGGGGGCCCTGCAGCCACCCTGCCCACCCCAGGAGGAGGGGGCACTGGACCTCAGCGTGAGAAAGCCCTCAGCAGATGCCCCTGTCCAGGTGTCCTGCCCTGCAGAGCTGGCCCAGCCCCCAGCCTCTGGGCACACGCTGGACCCGGAAACATCAGACCTGCCTGGCCTGAGAGCCGTGGCCCCCAAGCCATCAGTGCTGAGTACAGAGTCGCCCCCCAGGGCCAACTTCCACAGCTCTGTGGCCTTCATGTTCCGGAAGTTCAAGATCGTGCGGCCGGCGCCCATCGCAGACACCCCCAGACACCAGGCTGTGAGCCGGCCCTCGGCCGAGACCTGCTTTGGCCTGGCCATTCTGGGCACCCCGAAGGTGGCCTCCGCCCGCCCGCTGGCCCCCGCCCCAGCGGCCCCCTCGCCCAAATCCCCGGAGCAGCACTTCATGGGCCTGCACACTTCCCTGTGTGAGGCCATCGCTGGCGCTGTGGCCCAGTCCCCGCCCGAGAGGCTGCGCTCGTGGCTGGCGGAGGCGGGGCCCTGGGGCCGGGCTGCCTGGCGGGAGGCGCAGGGTGTGCAGGTGCTGCTGGCCCAGCTGCTGACCCAGCTGGTGGTCTTCGATTGTGCCCACCTGTGCCCCTTCCCACACGTGGTGCGGGCGGGCGCCGTGTTCGTGCCCATCCACCTGGTGAAGGTGCGACTGTTTCCGCGGCTGCCGCCTGGCTCAGTGGAACGCATCCTGCAGGAGCACCGCGTGGAGCTGCGGCCCACCACGCTGTCGGAGGAGCGGGTCCTGCGGGAGCGGGCGCTACGTGGCTGCACGTCCCGCATGCTCAAGCTGCTGGCGTTGCGGCAGCTGCCTGCCATCTACCCCGACCTGCTGGGCCTGCAGTGGCACGACTGTGTGCGCCGCCAGCTGGGTGAGCCCTAGGGGTGACAGGTGTGTGTGCAGGGCGCAGGACAGGCGGTGCGGCTGGCGGGGTGGTGCCCTGGGGTGTCTCCAGTACGTGCTCTGCTGTGTGTGAGCGGCTGGGAGAGTTCTCCATTATTCCCCTCCCACTCTGGCAGCGGGGGGGGGGGGTACGGAGTACGGGTGGCAGTCCAGCCTCCCTTCTCTGAGCTGAGTGTCCCGTTTTGGGAACCACCCTTCTGTGGGTATCACCTGCTCCTTCAGAGACCCTCCCGTATTTGTCCCTGCACTGGGTTGACCTCAGATGGGGAGACAGCACAGCACTCATAGGTGGTGCTGGGCCCAGGTGGAGGCAGGACCCTGTCACCTGCTCCTGGGCAGTCCGTGTCTGGCACACGCTGGGTGTCACAAGTCCCTGCCTGGCCTGTCTGCAGGTCGGGAGCTGGGTCTGCAGCCTGACTGTGCTTACTTTCCAGGACACGATGGCCCTGAGGAGCCCACCCTGGGCCGCAGGGAACCCGAGAGCCTCGCTCCAGAGTGCCCAGCGGCCACGGCCAGGATCGGGAAGTCTGGGAAGAAGGAGTCTGTCCTTGGATCTGAGAAAGAGGTGGCCACAGAGGGAGGGCCCCTGCCTGTCCCTGCCACCTCCTCCAGCCCGCCCGCGCCCGCTTTGAAGGCCCGCTTTCGTGGCCTGCTGGAGATGGCCTGGCGGAATGGGCTGGCACTGCCCACCTGGGGCCACCGGGCCCCTGCATCAGACAGGACAGTGCCGCGGCCGCACCTGGCCACCTGACCAACCAGCACCACCCGCTGTAGCGCAGGCCACTCCTCCCTGACTGCGGCCTCGCCTGCCTGGGCTCTCTTTTCCCCCCTGCTCCCCTGGCCACAGCCGCCGCTTGGCTGGCCTGCGCTCTGACCTCTGCAGTAGGGGGATGTCGGGATGCCTGGGCTCTCTGGGGCCTGGAGGTGACCGGCCCAGCTCCTGAAGCCTGTGAGTGACTCCTGGAAAAGCTGGGCTGGGGCTCTGCCCCCGGGGAAGGCTGACCCTGAGGACGCCAAGTGCCCATCCCCCGAGAGTTATCGCCTGCTGGACGCCGAGCTGCTGTCTCGGGACCAGAGGGCAGGGGAAGGGCTGCTTGGCCTGGCAGCTGGGCCTCTGGGGGCCTCCTGGTCCTAGGCTAAGCCAGAAGCTACCAGCTGGACCTGGGGCTTTGCTGGGTTCAGGGGACGCTGCAGGGTCTTGGAGGGGACAGTTGGACATTCAGTAAAGCATTTAGGGTTCGGACCTGTTGGGCCTGGCTCTGTTTGGGGCTTTACATCGAGGGTCAGCACAGCCACCTGGCCCTCCACCTACAGTTGCTCCTTTGCCTAGCTAGCCTGGTGGGTGCTCACCCACAGCTAGGAATGAGGCCCTTCTCATGCAAGGGCTGTGAGACCCCTGGCACAGGGCTGGTCCCCAGGCAGCAGGCAGGCTTCCTGGCATCAAGGGTGCCTGATCCCTTTGGGTGCTGCTGGCCCAGACACCCTGCTGGGCTCTGCACTGGGGGTGCTGAGGTGACTTCCACAGGGGCTGGGACCTTGTCTGCTCCTCTGCTCCACCTGAGGCCCCACCTATCTGGTCTCTGCAGCTGGAGACTGGCCTGAAGGGGTGCTGGCAAGTGGGCATTGAGGTGTGAGCGAGGCCTCCACTGTCCTGCAGAAGGGGCGCCCCAGGTGTGGCTGGGGGCAGGGCAGGGGCTGCACACCAAGTGTGTCTGGGCTGGGGGTTGCCCCAGGTGTGTCTGGCTGAGGGGGCGGGGTGGGGGTTGCCCCAGGTGTGTCTGGCTGAGGGGGCGGGGTGGGGGCACCCCGGGTGTGTCTGGCTGAGGGGGTGGGGTAAGGGCACCCCGGGTGTGTCTGTCTGAGGGGGTGGGGTGGGGGCACCCCAGGTGTGTCTGGCTGAGGGGGTGGGCTGGGGGTTGCCCCAGGTGTGTCTGTCTGAGGGGGCAGGGTGTGGGCACCCCAGGTGTGTCTGGCTGAGGGGGTGGGGTGGAGGCACTCCTGGTGTGTCTGGCTGAGGGGGTGGGGGCACTCCAGGTGTGTATGGCTGAGGGGTTGGGGTGGGGGCACCCCAGGTGTGTCTGGCTGAGGGGTTGGGCTGGGGGTTGCCTCAGGTGTGTCTGGCTGAGGGGGTGGGCTGGGGGCACCCCAGGTGTGTCTGGCTGAGGGGGTGGGCTGGGGGTTGCCCCAGGTGTGTCTGGCTGAGGGGGCGGGGTGGGGGCACCCCAGGTATGTCTGGCTGAGGGGTTGGGGTGGGGGCACCCCAGGTGTGTCTGGCTGAGGGGTTGGGCTGGGGGTTGCCCCAGGTGTGTCTGGCTGAGGGGGTGGGCTGGGGGTTGCCTCGGATGTGTCTGTCTGAGGGGTTGGGCTGGGGGTTGCCCCAGGTGTGTCTGGCTGAGGGGTTGGGGTGGGGGTTGCCCCAGGTGTGTCTGGCTGAGGGGGCGGGGTGGGGGCACCCCAGGTGTGTCTGGCTGAGGGGGTGGGGTGAGGACACCCCAGGTGTGTCTGGCTGAGGGGGTGGGCTGGGGGTTGCCCCGGGTGTGTCTGGCTGAGGGGGTGGGTTGAGGGCACCCCAGGTGTGTCTGGCTGAAGGGTGGGGTGAGGGCACCTCAGGTGTGGCTGGGCAGGGGATGAAGCAGGCTGGACAACCCTACAGCTGCAGGAGTGTGAGGGGCCAGAAAGCTCAGGGGAGGAGTTGGGTGGCTTGAGTCCAAGTGTCCTCGCACTTGAGGGAGAGGAGGGGATGGTCACAGCTCACATGGGTGGTTGTGTTGGACTTGCTCTCCTCGTCACACCTGAAGGTGGGGTGCACCTGAAGGCCCATGTCCAGATGAAGCTCAAGCCAGCTGGAAAACAGTCCTGGGCCCCACGGGAGGCTCTGCTCGCTTGGGGTACCTGGAGTCAGCCCCATCCCCAGTGGGAGCCCTTACCCGGGGCTTTGCCAGCTGGACAGGCTGAGCCTTGAGGTGCGTGTTGCTGCCAGGCCTCCACCCTCGTGGGGCTGCAGCTGTTGGCGTGTTGGGGCAGGTGAGGCTGTCACTGCCACCTCGGGACCACAGCGCCCTGCAGGCTGGGGAGGCTGCTGGGCGCCTTTTTGCTCCCTTGCACCTTAGGGTGGCCTCCAGCCCACCACTGCTGGGAGAGACCACCCCTGTGATCGGGGGGCCACTGGCACCCACGCTTTGCCGTAGGAGACTGTCCAGCTGCTGCCGCTAACTGGGTCCAGGCTGCCTGCTTCCCTCATCCACCCGTGCCCTGTCTTGCACAGCCTGTGGCCTCTGCTCTGGACTCTGGATGGCAGGGCCCACCGTCTCAGTCACTTGTGGTCAGTCACCGAACAAAATAAATAAATACAAATGGTGACTGCAGAGAGGCCTGCCCGCGAGGCCCTGGGTTCAGTCCCCTCCTCCTAGAGTGGGGTAGTGCTGTCCTTGCTCTTCACAGCCTTGCCATTGCCTAGGCCTGGAACCAAACCCAGGTGCCATGTTGGGAGTTTCCGTGCACTCGGGCTGTGGCGCCTTGCTCTCTCTGGTGTCTCAGTCTGATGGAAAAGGAAATGAGAAGTCGCCCCAGGAGAGGTGGAAGGCCTGCATCCTTGAGGCCCCCGAGGCTGGGGGTCGATGGGGAGGAGTGGGCTTGGTGCAGAGGGTGTGTGGCCCATTAGTTTGTAGGTGAGGCTTGCTGGGCTCAGTCACAGCTGCCGCTCTGAAAGCTGCTGTTTCAGGCACGGGGGTGCAGGTTTAGCTCCTGTTTCAGGCCTCGGAGCCCTGCGGGGCTCCCCTGTGGATGCGACTGCCAGAGTCCCGCTCAGCCCTGGCACCCCTAGAACCTCAGGACCCATGGTCTTTGCTCCACCATTAAGCTGGCTTCCCCAGCCCCCAAGATTTTTTGTTGTTGAATTTTTTATTCATGAGAGACATAGGAGAGAAGGAACCAGACATCACTCTGGTACATGTGCTGCTGCGGATTGAACTTGGGACCTCATGGTTGAGAATCCAGTGCTTTATCCGCTGCGCCACCCCCCAGACCACCCAAGTTTTTTTTTTTAAGATACCAGCTTCTAAAAAAAACCCCGCTTCTATTATTTTTTTCCTTTAATATTACTTTTTGTGTGGCCTGGGCCTTGTAAATGTGTGATTTTGTTGCTTTTGGGATGACTTTAATTTGATTTCAGAGAGAGAGAGACTGACTATAGCACTGGATCTTCCTCTGGTTCCTTAGCACCTACCATGTGGCACTGGGTCTCAGGCCTGGGCTACACACATGCAGGCACAGCCTACCCAGTGAGCCGTCACCTAGGCCCCTTTACACCTGGATGCTCCTTGCCACCGAGCTCCCCCAGGCCCAGTACCTACGTTCACTCTGCAGCCCAGCTCCCAGCCTCTGCCTGCTGGGGCACTGGCCCCTGTCCTCCCCTCTGCATCGTGGGTGTCCCGAGCAGCTCTGAAGTGTGTTGGGTGCCTTCTCCCCTCACTGGGCCTCTGGCCAGCTGTGCAGCTGTGCAGCCTTGGGCTCTGGCCCGTCCTCTCCAGGGCCCTGCTCTGTCCATGTGGCCTGGCTCTCAGCCCTGCCCAGGCCCAGCCCCTCTCCTAGAAGGGGGGGAGCAGACAGAGCCGGCTCCCCCTTGGCCACCTGCAGCTGCGGCCAGGGCTGTGCACACTGCAGGACATGATGCTCCATGGCCAGCATGTGAGAGTGTGAGCCAGGGACTGGCCAGGGTGGACATGGTGGTGACAGCTGCAGGGATGGCCCAGGGGACAGGGCAGTGATGGGGATGGCCTGGGTGGACGTGGCTGTGATGGGGGATGGCCCAGGAGACAGGGACAGGTCGGTGACGGGTGGCCGTGGCCGTGATGAGGACAGACCCGGCTGAGCACAGCAGTGGCTAGGGTCTTCCCAGACTCTGGAGCTCCATGAGTGGTTATCCTGGGTTGGTGAGGTATGGAACCTGGAGGCAGGGGTTGCTGACCTGTGCTTTGGTGTCAGTGGGGCAGCGTCGAGGGGCCACCTGGGGGTGAAGAAAAGGGGCCCCAGGATGCTGCTGCCTGTCCCCTCTGAGGGGAAACTGAGTCAGGGCCCTGGAGACCCACTTGCCGGGCCTACAGTGCCACTGGGTGGGGCCATGGAGGGCAGCTGTGATGGGCAGAGGGTCAGGGGGCCCTGTCAGGGACTCTGCTTCATGCTCTGGGCTCCTGGTCATCAGGTGGGCAGGCAGTGATGGGGGATGGCCTGGGTGGACATGGCTGTGATGGAGGATGGTCCAGGGGACATACTGCCCCCAAACATTGCCTCTGGGAGCGGGCCCCACCCCGACAAGGCCCAGGAGAGGGTGGGCATTGCTGCACCTGTCCGGAGAGTGTCCCGGGCCTCACTGGGAGCAGGTCCTTTGCTTCAGCCTCTGAGCAGGAAGGGAGGTCAGCTGGGGCCAGGCTGAGGTGCTGGCACCCACTGACCCTCCAGGAGTCAGACACTCACCAGGGTGAGAGTGAGTGAGAACAGCAGGAGGCCGAGGGCCAGGAGGGCCAGGAGGGCCATGGCATAGGCAGGGAAGGAGGTGCCGCGCTGTAGGGGGGCTCTGGGGCTGGGTGTGCCTGGGGCAGAGGACACTGTTGGCTGACTGGCCCTGTCCCTAGGCCGCAGGCCTTGAGACGGCAGGGCCAGGCCTGCAGAACCCTGCAGACCCCTGGCCTGAGAGGTGCCTGAGTACAGTGTGGAAGGTGATCCCTTAGTAGGCACTCATGGATGGCAGGCCTGCACCCTGGGGGCTGACCTGGGAGGAGGGGAGGCAGGGGCAGCAGGGAGGACCCCGAGGGTGTGGCCTTTGCAGGGACAGCGTAGACAGGATGGAGGGTGCTGACCGAGGCCTGGTGTGATCACATCCACCAGAAGGCCTGCTGCCAGGAGCTCCCGCACTCCCTGGGGGGTCAGCAGAGCCCGGTGTACTCGGTCCTGCACGCGGGCCGGGGCAGGGGCAGCGCTGAGAAAGCTGGCCACCACCCTGGCCGTCAGGGGTTCTGGCCTGGCGGAAGGAGCAACACTGGTGTCAGGCTTCTCGCTGGCCACTACCCCACCCCAAGGCTGGCTGGACCCCTGGACTCACCGGAACTCCCCCAC